>NC_134486.1:364211076-364493479 GCF_040206685.1 Ascaphus truei
GAAAGGAGTGATACTTAGCTCCAGTACAAGTCCTTGGAGATGATAGATAGGTTCCTCCTGCAATTCTCAAATGATAGGGAACTGTACCTTTAAAAAAGGAATATAAAAGAACAAAATAGTGCAATAACGTTTTAATGATGGTTAAAAGAAAGAAAAAACGCGATTGCCAACTCACAAACACACGGGTTGAAAGCACGGCTGAATATTCAGCTTTCCAGCTTTACATTAAAGGAAACGTCTTGTCCAGGCACTTTTCACTGCAGTCTTTATTGCTCGCTTCACCGGGGTTTGGGGGCGTCCTCCTCCGGGGGTTGTCTGCTCCCCACGTCGTTGAATTCCCTGCTTCTCTCTCTGCGGCCTTCTGCAGTCCAGGCTCCCGTCCTAGGTTGTGTGCTGGTTCCTTGGTTCTTGTCCTGTGAGATGCACGAGCTCCGTTTGACCGGTTCTACTTCCTGGTATTGGAACTCCGATGACTTCACTTCGTCAGCTCCGGTGGCTCGTATAGGACACCCTATGCATTTCGAGAAACTAGTTCTCTTCCTCAGGGGATTGTCCATTGGGCACATGATGGCTGTTTATATACCCATCGGTCCCATAGCAATGTTATGCACAATTGGAAATAACAGCTTGTCATTAGACTTATTGCATGACGCTGAATCATGCAAAGGTTATTTACAGTTATGTTAGACTGAGTGTGCATGTTTAAATGGATTACAGCATCTGTATTGGACAGATATCTGAAGTGTGTAGTAGTAAATTAATAGATAAATGAATACCAAGATTATATGTGCCTAAAAGAGATAAAAGGGCATAATATAAAAAAAGGTATGTTATTAAAAATAAAGAAATATGAAAAGCTTAATGTTAAAAAATGCAAGTAACTGGTGGGAGAGGGAAAACACACTTGTGACTTTCAAAGAACATGGGCAGAATGAACTAGTAGCCGGAAAGAATGAAGAATTGAGACTCAATCCTTTTCTTAAAACTTTATGGTATAGAATAGATGTGGGGGATTGAAGGTATATGAAAAAAATATATAAAAATACTATTGCTTTTATAAATATGGATTCCTAATAGGATAAAAAGGTACTTGAAAATGTTCCATTTGAGGATGCATGCTACAGTAAGTAAAAAAAGGTAGCACATATAGTGATTCTCACATGAAAGACACAAAATCGAAGTCTATGTTAAGCCCTAAAGGTGCCAATGTTTTGAGAGTAAATATCCAGAAGGATTCTAGCTGTGATATTATTTTAATATAGTCGCATCCTCTCCAATCTGCAATGACATTCTCTATTCCCCAGAATTTTAGTTTACTGGGGTCGCAGTTATGTTTGAGTCTAAAATGGTTTGAGACGCTATGACTTTCTAGTCCCTTTTCAATGTTTCTAACATGTTCTCCCAATCTGGTTTTTAATTTCCTTTATATTCTTCCTACATATTGTAGTTTGCAGGTACATTCTCGTATATAAACAACTCCTATAGTGTTACATGTTATGTTGTTATTTATTTTGAAGTTTTTTGCTAAATTGGTTGAATAAAACTCTCTGCTATTTGTCTCTTGTTGTGTGTTTGTGTTACATGCTTTGCAATTTAGGCACCTGTGAAACCCTCCACTGCCGGTTGTGAGCCAGCATTCTTTCTTCTTAGGTACTAGGCAGCTTGGTACCAATTTATTTTTGATGTTGGGTGCACGTGAGAAAATTATTTTTGGTTTCTCTGGGATGATTTGCTTTAGCCATTCATCATTCCGTAATATATGCCAATGTCTTTTAAGTATTTTGTTGTATTAGTGGCTTGTTTGCTGTACTTTGTGATGAATGGAATCATTTCGCAGTTGTCAGTTTCATCTCTTGATTTGTATACGAAGTGAACGAACCAAAAGGTATTTTTAACCTCAGTAATCTAACATTAGGGCTTAATGAGACTTCATTATTAAACAAAGTTTGAATTATGCCCCAACCAATGCACCAAACATATTTCGTGTCTACATTGACACGCAAAAGTTTATTAGGAGGTTAACATTGAAAAGGTATTTCCTTAAATCAAATTATGACTTGAGAGACATAGAACCTAGAGCTGTGACCACCACAGAGAACAAATTCAAGCATACGACATTGAGAAATCCATCCAAATTCTACCCTAGTTTTTGTAGAGGGCAAGTAATTGAAACCTTCCAGAAATTAGTTGAGTTGGACCTGGATAAATTATCCTGCGAATTACAGGAAGATGGGAAAAATAGCAACCTCTCAGGGGGTGAAAAATGAGTCCTCAAAGCCTTGGCTATGAATAAAGACATTGCAATCAAACCTGCCGATAAAGGAGGAGGGATAGTTATCCTTAATAAAGCAGATTACCTAGAAGAATCAAAAAGGCTTCTAGGAGACACCAATACATATAAAATCCTGAAAAAAGATCCGACAAATTACTACAAAACACAACTGAAAATATTATTAGATGCAAGGCTGGAAGATGGCATCATATTGGAGATAGAATACGATTATCTAGAAACTAAATTTCTAAAGATGCCAATTTTTTACTATCTACCCAAGATACGTAAGAACCTCTTTAAACCACTTGGAAGACCGATGATTTCGGGAAAAGGGGCCCTGACACAAAACTTGTCTAAATATATGGACACACTGCTTCAACCCACTGTTAGGAAACTACCCTTATTCCTAAGGGGTACTACCCAGGTCCTATGAATCTTGGGCAATCTACAGTGAGAGGAGGATTTCATCCTAGCCACATGTGACGTTACGTCTTTGTACAAGTGCATCAACCATCGGCAAGGGTGTGAGGCAAGAAGATACTACTTGAACAAATTTAGTGATTTAGCTCCGGATCAAATAAACGTTATAATCCAGGGTATTAGGTTCATCCTCGAACACAACATTTTTTGGTTTGAAGGCGAGTTTTATTTGCACAGCTATGGGACCAGGGTCACGCCCAGCTACGCCAACCTTTCCATGGTTTGGTGGGAGGACCAATTTATTTGGTCCAACAATTGCTGTGGCGCGGGACTGGTGCTCTGGTGTCGCTACATAGATGACGTGCTTATTGTGTGGAGATGAGGTACAGAACCCCTAGAAGCATTTTTTATGCGCATTAACCAGAACGCATGTAATTTAAAATTTATGAGAACAGCTAAAATTGAATTTTTGGATCTAGAGATTTTGGTGGATGAGGGCCAAATACACACCAGAACATTTTTTAAAGAAGTACATTGTAGTAACTTCTCACTAGCAAGTAGTAGTCACAAAGAATCCTGGCTGAGGAACATACTGTACGCCAGAGTGAGTTCAGATGTCTAAAACAAAACTGTTCAAGGCCTGAAGACTATAAGGAACAAATAAAACCCATGTACAATAAATTTATTTTGATTGAAGAAGCCTTGCATAAAGTAGAGAAAATCAAAAAAGAGGAGATGCTAGTATACAAATCAAGAGATGAAACTGACAACTGCGAAATGATTCCATTCATCACAAAGTACAGCAAACAAGCCACTAATACAACAAAATACTTAAAAGACATTGGCATATATTACGGAATGATAAATGGCTAAAGCAAATCATCCCAGAGAACCCAAGAATGATTTTCTCACGTGCACCCAACATCAAAAATAAATTGGTACCAAGCTGCCTAGTACCTAAAAAGAAAGAATGCTGGCTCACAACCGGCAGTGGAGGGTTTCACAGGTGCCTAAATTGCAAAGCATGTAAAACAAAAACCCAACAAGAGACAAATAGCAGAGAGTTTTATTCAATCAACTTAGCAAAAAACTTCAAAATAAAAAAACAACATTACATGTAACACTATAGGAGTTGTTTATATACGAGAATGTACCTGCAAACTACAATATGATGGAAGAATGAAAAGGACATTAAAAACCAGATTGGGAGAACATGTTAAAAACATTGAAAAAGGACTAGAAAGCCATAGCGTCTCAAACCATTTTAGACTCAAACATAACTGCGACCCCAGTAAACTAAAATTCTGGGGAATAGAGAATGTCATTGCAGACTGGAGAGGAGGCATCTATATTAAAATAATATCACAGCGGGAATCCTTCTGGGTATTTACTGTCAAAAGATTGGCACCTTTAGGGCTTAACATAGACTTCAATTTTGTGTCTTTGTCATGGGAGAGGGGGTTTGGCCCGGTATTAAAGGGGTTATACCCCATTTGGCCACCCCCTGCTCTCACTTGGGAAGCAAGGGGTTAACTGGACTGTGGTCCAGTATTGTGTTTTTACCCTGCTTCAGCCCCAAATGTGTATTCCCCTGTAAATATGTATTGTTACCATTCCAGTGTCTACACCAACACTCACACTGGGATCTATGCGGGAGGGAATGGGTTAATGTTAATTCAGTGATTATAGCCCTTCGTTCCATTTTCCCGCCTTTGCAGGCTCCATTTTGCAGCTCCCCATAGGTCACCGTTGCCGCTCAATACGATCCTATGGGGAATCTGGCGATTTGGACCCATTTTCAGCAGAAGACCTGCAGGTGGCGCCCGAGAGGAGGAGCGGCAGTTCCCCATTGTAAGTCAATGGAGCCATTCATTTTAATGGGGATTCCTCAACGCCGACCGCCAGGAACGGGTTGGCAGCCATCCAAACCGCAGACCGCAAAAGCGGATACAATATCTGAAAAAGAGCTTTTGATCACATTAGTTCAAGTTCAACGACAATTGGCGTGGGAAACTTAGGTTCTAGGGCACCCAAAAAGAAAATTCTTTTTGCCCCTTGACCCTAGGAACCCCCACACACGACCACCAACGGGTCCGAGAATGAGGGACCCCCGTAAAGGGTCGTGCTCGCCACGAGGCTCGAGCCATTGACTCTAATGGGAGCAGAGGTCCCATTGAATCCTATGGCGGCACTGGCCCATGCATTTCCTATGGCGCCGCCGGCCATATTGATTTCAATGGGGGAAAGCCGCGTGGCTTTAAAACGGCTAAGTCCGAAAGGGTAAAAAGTGTAAGCCTATATCTCCGGTTCTGTGAGTACCAGAGGGTTGGGAGTTTGGTCGCAGGTAGTCACTGTTCCGGCATGACTGCATGGCCATTTCCAGCCCTTTCGGATCAACCAGACGGAGTGTAGGCAAATGTGAAAATTGTAATTTTACCATTGACTTCAATGGCGGAGTTGCTCCATTGAAAGCCTATAGCGGCGGAGCCCATTGACTTCAACAGTGGAGTTGCTCCATTGAAAGCCTATAGCGGCAGAGCCCGTTGATTTCAATGGGAGAGTGAAAAGCAGAGATTTCTTTTAGCTATAGCGGAGAATCCTGCATTAAAGTTACTAGGGGATTTTAACTTGTTTTTGTATCTCCGGTTCTGGGGGTCGTTGAAGGCTGAAACTTGGCCACTATGGCAAAGGTCTTCCGGCATGAGGACCTGGCAAATTTCAGCCAGTTCAGACCCACTAAATGGAATATTTTAATATGTGAAGATATTAAAGAAATACTGTTTTGCAAGGCTGGTATAAAAGCCCGGGAAAATTACTGGCTCTGCTTTATGTTAATGTTCAGGGGGGAGACAAGTGGTCTACAATAAACCCTCTGATCAAAGGCTGACCACTCTGATTGTGTACAATAGGGCGGGGGAATGCAGAGCCTGAGAGGTCTGTAAGTGTCATAATTCACACTTACAGACAGAAGGGTTGCCTGACTACAAAGAAGTCTGCTAGACATTCAGGTGCCCCAAGGTTAAGGTATGGGGGCTGAAACTCCATATAAACGAGTATAAGCCCTATACCCATTGTCTTCGTGTCTTTTCGTGATGTCTTCATCTCAACCTGTATTGCTGAATGAATTCCCAATCCTTTAGCCTGATTGCTTCATTGTCCAACCCTACGTAAGTGTCTATTTTGTCTGTTATTTGTATCATCTTGTGTGTCCTCCTTCTTTAAGGAATAAACTATATTTATTATATCTAAGTCGTGTTCAATTCAACCCAGATATTTTGGTGTGTATTATAACTAGCTACCGTGACAGTCTTTCCTGTGAGAATCACTATATGTGCTACCTTTTGTTACTTAGCATGCATCCTCACATGGAAATTTTTCAAGTACCTTTTTACCCTATTTAGAATCCATATTTAAAAAAGCAATAGTATTTTTATATATTTTTTTAATTATACCTTCAATCCCCCACATCTATTCTATACTATAAAGTTTAAAAAAAAAGGATTGAGTCTCAATTCTTCATTCTTTCCGGCTACTAGTTCATTCTGCCCATGTTCTTTTAAAGTCTAGTGAAAAAGTTGGGTATAAGTGGCACACCACTGCTGATAATAAAAATAAAAGAGTATTACCTTTTGGTGCTCACCTTCTGCTAAGCCCGGCGTCTCAATGCTGGATCCAAGAATTGGTATAAAAGGTAGGTTAGAAGAAGCACACAAATGACTAGGATTGAGTCCAAACAACTTGTATTTGTATTCAATACATCAGAGCTAGTGAGCCCAGTGACGTTTCAGGACCAACTGTCCTTTCTTCAGACCAAAAACTAAGCGTTAAGTCAGTTATCGCAGCTACTGTACCTGAATAGGCCCCCATGACTCTTCACAGAAAATAACATTAGGCATTTCGATGGGTATCTTAACATGATAGTCATAATACCTTATGTATGTATAATTTTATTTACACAGCGTCATCTATATACATAGTGCTTTACAGCAGTAATACACGTGACATAATAATATAACACATAATGGCAATAAGAGATTCAGACATAAATGTAAGATTAGGAAAAGTAGATCCTGCCCCAAAGAGCTTATAATCTAAGTTATAAGTAAGGAGAACTTACAGAGACGGTAGGAGGGAGTTCTGGTAGGTGTGTCTGCAAGGGGTCACAGTTTATGTATGAGGTGTATGCATTTCAATTCACAATTAGTACTCAACCCTTTCAGTGCCGAGGGGCCAAGGGAACAGAGAGCCATGGCCCCTCCGGCACTCCAATCACGTGATCGCTCTGTAGGGGTGGTCTTGTTTCCCCTCTGTACCTCCGCTGCAGGGTGCAATCACGGGGGGTGCTGTGTAGGGAGCCTCCGGAGGTTCCGCGGTGGCCCGATAGGACAGGGCGCCGCCATGTTGTAATTGGCATTGCGCAATACTCATGCGCGACCGGAGGCACGGAGAGAGTTCGCTCATGCGCAGTGTAAGCGCGCGAACGGCTGGCCAATAACCAGGAAGCTCTGAAGTAAAACTACAATGCCCATGAGCCTCAGCAGAGCCACATGATGCCAGGGAGCGAATAGGAGTGAAGGATTGGCTGGCAGGAGGAAGGGGAAGCGTGGGGGAGAGACCACACTAGCAGATGGTGACGGAGGAGCAAGGGGAGAGGAGGTGTGTGTTGCAGGGGGTCAGTGACCCACCTGCGTAGGCCAGATGTCCCCTTAGGCCCCAGTGCAGACCCTGAGTCACCACCAGCTTGTGGTACTGCTGGGAACAGCCCTCGAGAGAGACATCCTATTCCCTTACTGTATTAGCAGACAGGGACACAGTGTTCTTCATAAGCTGCTGTGTGTTCAGTGGTTTGGGCTCAAGCTGCTGGACATTACCAAACTCGTGAGAGACTACGCTGGATCGGCGGATCCTTTTCGAAGTCTGTTACCAGCTGCTGGAGTGGCCGGAAGGTATTTAATAAGTGCACCAACACCGGTACCTTCAGGCGCTGATCACGCCTTGGGGGAGGGTTCTTTGGGGACACTGGGTTGAGTGACCAAGGGACTGAGTCTATACATTGGACACGTGTGGGGTACACGCGGTGGTGGGAAGTGACATTACTCAAACGTGGAGAGTGCCAAGGCCACTGGTGTATAATTACTGAGTATCAGCTATTCATGTACTGTGATTATATGTGTTTTATTCCTAATAGGTGTAAGCTAAGGTTTTGCAATTACTTATTAGTAAAAGGTTACAACGTTGTAGCTTGTTATCGTTATTTTGTAATCTTACTTATTGGGGATCCTGGGTAAGTGGAGGCGCTGCCAAGAACATATTGTTACCCCAGGCTCCCAGTTAGCGGAGGCCCAGATCTCACTGAGCCAGCAGGTACATACAGCACTAGTAGTCTCTCTATATCAGCAGGAAAGAGGGCTACAGCTCCATCACTGATGATAGAACAGAAAGGGAAGAATCATCCCCCTTCCGTCCGCCATCCTTTTATATTGCGTCCTCCGCTCCATAGGAGTGCGGGACATGATCTCCCCAAGCTAAACGAGCAGGATTTTTGGACGTAGCTACTGTACTACGTCATGGTGCATCAAGGATGCCAGAACCCATGACGTTGTAGCTATGTCCTGGGGTGCCCAAAGGGTTAAATAAATGCTATTCCCTTAAAGTTTAAGTAATTATCTCAATGACAGTAGTTCTAAGCCAGATGGTATTAATCCTATGTAAGAACACTATTCATACTTAAATCCGCTAAGGATTTTTAATCTTTTGCTGTAGCTGGTATTACTGAATATTCCAATCACATTTAGCCATTTTGCAGCTTTATAATTTTATTTGTATCTTCTAATTTTCTTCTCTTTGATTTTTCTTTTGTAAAGTTTGAGAACGCAGGACAAAACACTAATTTCAAGTTTAGAAAACACTGTTCTCTCCATCAATGCTAGTACTTTTCTACAAAGCTAAAGGGGAAAATGTCATTTCAGCCATGACTGATCCTCCATTCTCATCATACAGAGGTTCACAGTGGTCTGTCTGCAGTTTATCAATTAATTTGTACATTTCCTCCCTGCTGCAATTTGGAATTCATTTCCTATTGCAGAGTTTGCACAAATGAAAATGTGCAGGTAGCTAGGGATGTAGAATAAATATAATGCTCTGGACAATATCTCGTTTATCATTTAAATGCGAGTTCTCCCTCTAGAAATGAGACAGCTTGATTAAGTAGTATAGCTTCACCTGATGGACTGTCATTTTAAAATAGCGGTTCAATAATTGACAACATTGCTGTTGGAATTCTAGGATTATCTATAGAATGTTCTGAAAACTCATCTCTCCTGTACCCAGCAGGTAACATGCACTACACCAAGCAGTCACATAGCCATAATCTCCCGGGGGTAGGCGGGGGAGGGGGGTGGGGGTGGGACATGTGCTACAAATGGAGGCACTGCTGAGATGGGCAGTGGCAGGACAGACTTCATAGACTTTTGCACTGGCAGCGCCAGTAATTAAAGGGGCCGGGCCCCTGATGGTATGTACCAGGGACCCACTTCGGGACAAGGAAGGGGGTGATGTCTCTCCCCGAGGCGACACCGGGGAGGGGACTGCCTTAACCCTTGCCATAGACTTTGCTGGGGCGACCCCCGATGGGATGTTACCGGGGAGCGTTGTTACCCTTCATCCTATCCAAGATAGGGCCAGGACAAACCTTACCACATACTGTGAGGAACCCTGGATACCTGTGCACACAGACTGTGCAAGTTGGGGCGGCCCCCAATGGGATGTTACCGGGGAGCACTGTTACCCTTCTTCAGCTGCTGTAAAATGGGCCAGGGCCTTCACAGTGTACCGTGAGGACCCTTGGATACCAATGTACATAGACTGTGTTTATGGGACGGGACTTTCAGGCTTTAGGGCAACCCATGCATCAAGCACGACGGACTGTGCTTATGGGTGCGTACCCAGTGGGAAAAGAATCCCGGGAGCGTGTACCCCACATCTCTGTTCTACAAGGAACCTTTTACCGTGAGGGACCTTGTGCCCCTTTCAGGGCTCTGGACTTGTGTAAAGTCGGTAAAGAGTATGAGGCGGGCCCCTGACGCATCAACGGGGACCCTGTGTAATTATATTCTAGCTCTATTGCAATGCTCCCAAAAGGGAGTACATAGTGAAGCCAAGATGTCGCTCCCACCAAACCAGTGGGACCGCATGAAGAAGTTGAAGGAGGCCAACGCCCTTTCTGCAAAAAAACAGTTTTGCAAAAAGTTCTGAAAAGTTGCAACCTTGTTCGGCAGCAAAGTATAGCCCTTCATCGTGACAGGCTCATCTGGAGCCTGGTTACTACTTCGTCCATACCACCCCAACCTTGTGTTCCACGTAGGGATGGGGTGATGCGTTGTACCAACGGGAAGCAACGTCACAGCCAGCACAGAGCAAGGGCTTTCCTGGGAGTCTCGCAAGCTTGGCTATTTCCGATGACGTTGTAAAGATGGCCATCGTGCAGATGCGGAACTTCCTTTGTTGCCTACTGGAGAGAGTACTAGATGGTGCTCATCTACACTGGCGACACACTTTATTCGAGCTCGGCTAGTCCCACGAATTCGGGTATACCCGGGTGTATTGAGGTTTGTGACTGTTTTCTGCCCGAGTGCATTGAGGTATTTTCCAGGCAGGGATTGAAGCATTTTATTCCCGCTGGCTGCAATACTGCACAGTATATATATATATATACTGCATTACAATTCATGAATTTATGCCATCTGGTAGACACGCGAAGCATTGCAGCCTATTAAATCCTAATCATTATCATTTAACAGATCAGCCGCCCGTCAGCCAGGCATGAACCCAGGCTGGGAAGGCAAACGCAACGAGGCTTGTCAGAGGTGAGGAGCGGCGCATTCCAGGTATCTGCCAGGTACAAACTGGGTATTTGCTCGAATAAAGTGTGTCGGTGCAGTACATCTGCTCCACTACAGACCCCAACCCGGGGAACAAGTCGGCATTGATTGTTTCAGAAGATCCCCGTAATGTCCCCTAGAGATCGTGGCCGACCTACTGGTAAAAATAATGGACAGGTCATGGACATTACTAGATCCAACTCACCGGCCCCAGTTGTCCCTGCCCCATCACCAGCCCCTGTCCCTAGCCCAACACTATCTGCTAGAGGTAAAGCGAAGGCCAATCCTGAGCAACACAAACGGGATATTCTTGGGCCCATACCCTTGATCCCTAACCCCAGTTTATCTGACCCTGATGCTGCTATGTTTGTACTAACACAGGGCTTGGCGTGACAAAATGGGCAAATTAAAATAGGGCAGGTTCATCTGATTTGACCATCTATAGGGCCCCCTATTGAGGTAGCCCCATACCCATCGTCTGTTGTTCTATCCTTACATTAGCTCTCTAGGGTAGGGTAGGCACTATACGTTAGCCATCCTACCTACCCTCTGTCCTTCTGCCCTATTTTAATACACCCATTTTGTCACGCCAGGCTCTATGCACCTTATTTTACTCTGAGAGTAAGTCTCTCTAATAAAGTGTATTTTATGTTCACTTCATATACTCTAGCACACCTGTCACTCTTATTCACTAGGTCCTTTTAGGTGTGTCTACTTAGTTATTCTATGACAACTTTGATCTGAGTGTTCTCGCAGTGGGGTCCTTTGTTTCTTCTGGTGTTCAAAAGATTGGTTCAGACAGCCAAATCCAGTAAAAGCACCCTCAACTCACCAGGAAAGTGAAAAAATAAAAACTTTTATTGAACTACATAAAAAACAAAAAACAGACTACAAACAGGACAGGAAAAATCCTCCAACGCGTTTTGGGCTATACAGCCCTTTCTCAAGGAATGTCAATTTACACTCCTTGAGAAAGGGCTGTATAGCTAGAAATGCGTGGGAGGATTTTTCCTGACCTGTTTGTAGTCTGTTTTTTATTTTTTATGTAGTTCAATAAAGGTTTTTATTTTTTCACTTTCCTGGTGAGTTGATGGTGCTTTTACTGGATTTGGCTGTCCGAACCAATCTTTTACCTGCTTATATCTTCATGCTAATTGGATTGACGCACAGTTGCAGTGGAGGCGTGCTATCGGATCCCCGCAAAGAACCACGGGAGAACGCCAAGGTATTGCAGATTGCAGATGTCTCCACGTGAAATTACAAACCGGAGCAACAAGCAGAGCGTTCCTTGACGGATCGGAGCTTAAAATCATCTCTTAAACAGCTCCGGCACTTGGGAGCTCCGCAGCTCAAACCTAGAAGAAGACATTACACTTCTTGAAGTGCCATATACAGCCAAAGGGGACTGGTTACAACGGACGGACAGTAACACTGTGGACTGGGACGCAGAGGTTATATATATATATATATATATATATATATATATATATATATATATATATTCTCTGTTAGACATATCCCTACCAGCTCTCACTATATGATCCAATGTTCCAGAACCCCGCCTGTTTGTACTTCTCTATACTAAGCGGATCCGGTACTCTACTTATCCTCCACAGCACAACAACTATTTATCTAGACATATTATCTTATTGATACGATTTACGGGACTTTGTGAGGTTTTCTTTCTTCCCAGATGCTATTTTTTGTAGCTGCAAGTAGCTTTGTTATACATATTGCTATTGGTAAATGGTGCTATTGTGACCACTGGTGGGAGGAAGGTCAACTATCCCAGGAAGTGATAGCGGCAGCCCTCCACAAGAGAATGGGTGAAATAAATTTGGGAGTAAGAACCCCAAGGCTCCCTCCATATTCTACCAGGACGTTGAGTTAAGTGAACCTCAGTTCTGGGTATTACCTTGTCAGGGACATGGCCATAAAATCCAGAGGTTTAGTAGAGCTGACCGAGCTATCTGTAATAGGTATCGTCAATCCCATGGGTATACCTTTGCGTTTAGCGGTGGCTTGTCCAGCTAGCTTTCTACCTTGACAGGCAATCCTATGGGGTTTTCCCCCTCCTCATGCTGACTTCCTGAGTGACAGGAGTGGTGGTGCATGTGCTGGGCCCTCCCTCTTTGAGCTACAGGAAGGAAGTGCCTAAATTATAGATTGAAGTTCAGCCCCTTAGGGTTGAGACCTTCAGTTAGTTCGAGCCTGTCCCTGCATGGGATAGGATGCGTTGGAGAACATCTCCTCCCGGCTGGGAGTGAGACATGTGCTTAACCCCTCATGGGCTGAACACATGACCTAATCCAGCTAGTCCTCACCATAACCCGCAAGCCAGTACCATACAGAACCCAGGGATCTATCCTATCAAAGAAACAAAAAGAAAACAGCGCACAACGCTCATAGTGAAGTAAATCAAGGATAAAAATGTATTAAATATCCAAGGATAGGTAATGTGCGTACATCAGGGAAATAGTAAAACAGCATTTCATGGGACAAGTTACCCATACACCACACTACCATGAAGACCTGGACAATCACGGATCATCAGTCATCAGGCTCCACAGGTAAGGACAATCACAGGTCACCACAGTGATGAAGCTGGTCCACAGGTGGCGTGCGGTGAGGGCAGCAATCAAGTCCCAAAAATCAAAGTCCCCCAGAGGCTAGTCTCAGTCCATCTCCACCACGGCAAACTGACTCCACGTGTAGCTCTGGGGCTTCCGTCGGCCCTCGAGTGATGTCACTGAGGGGCGTCGCACCGAAATTGACGGATCCGCAAGGGGGAGCAGGGTGGAGTTATAGGAGATTAGGGGACTAGATGTAAACTCTAAGAGATCTCAAAAGATGTCCCCTAAGCTCCTAGCACTCCCTCCTGCTCCGCTGCAGTCTCTATGGAGAGAGGTAGAGAGATTAAGGATTGTCATAGCAGGGATACCCTTCAGGCACTGCTGAAGCCCCCCTATGTCTCAAGGCACTGACACCATGAAGAGAAGAACCAGAGAGGTCCCTAAAGGTCTGCCCTGTACCCCCACACCATAGCGGGAAAACTCATCTCTCCTGTACCCAGCAGGTGACCAGCACTACACCAAGCAGTCGCATAGCCATAATCTCCCAGAGAGGGGGGGGGGGGCAGAGAGGAGGGGATCATGTGCTACACTTAGAAAATGGGCAACAATTACAATATTAAAATCCTTCTATAATAAAGGCTGTTATATCCAACAGCTGCTTGTTCACAGACCCATAAAGAAATCCCTAGGGAAAACTCTACTTTTGGACGCAGAAATCAGTAGGAATTTTCTCCATGAATGTACGACCTGGAAAATGTAACAAGGAGAAGGCACTTAGTTGCCTAGAAGTGTATAGGACCTTTAAAGATATATGGAGTTTTTTTCAAGGCCAGAAATGTACCTACAATATGAAAACCTATTACTATGTGTGTATATAGGTGTGATATTTCTAGCATTTATAAAATACTATAATTTTTTTTCTGTCTGAAATGCAATATATTTCTGAAGTATATTGCTACTGTGTTAGAATTTGGCACATGCAGCGTTAAAAATAAGACTTACACCACCTTGAAGGGGATAGAGAAAAACAATGTAGAAAACCATCAACAAAAGTTGCTCATGCCTTAATACTTAGACCATCGGCATTATGCAAATATAACCCCGCCCCTGACAATGACAGTGAAATTATGCAGCGCATTGGCCGAATAAATTATATTTGTATCTAGTCAAGTCGGGCTGCTTTTGTTTGGTGCCGTGCTCTGCATTTGTGTCATTTTCATTGCGTACACAAAGTAATCCATCCTCAGAGATCACATTGTTCATATTTCACAAGATTTTTATGCTCAGTGAGCTGTCTTTGAAAGAACTGCAACAACTTGTAAATGAAATTGCAATAAAAACTAATTAAATTTTACACTGAGGATTCATCGATCTAGTATAGTGGGTTATCTTAATTAATTATATGTCTGGATCATTTTTCCAATCAGTTCAAAACTACACCATTGCTTAATATTGTATCACTGAGTTAGAAAAGTAACAAATGGTATTTGTTGAAAAGCATTTGTTTTTATTTATGCAGAAATCTATCGGTAACTAGATGCTTGCTAGATTTTGGTGCTCAGCCTCATTGCCTATAAAGCAGAGAATAATATAGGGCTCTATATTGGTAATGTTATTTTAGTTACTTGCACACAGCAATTTTCAGCCGGAAAAAATCATTATATATATGTAGCCATGCATAATAATGACTGCATACATCTTCCCTGTTGGCAGTAAGTCCTGGTAAATACAGGCCTGCCCACAGTAGTTATGGAGGTTTTCCCTCACACCCTAGTGTGGTGCCCTGTGTAAGGAAGGGAGTGGCTGTATGCTCTGAGTCCCTGGATAGTGACCTCAGAGATGCGACTGCCCCCTGGAGTATAAAGGGCACAACACTGACAGTTAGTGTTGTTGTTGGTGGAGAAATAGTAACCAGAAGGCACAAGATTGGAGAATCACTTTTGTGACCCTAGTGCAGTAACTAGCGGTAGCAGAGTGATCAGTTAAGTTTGTCTACGCCATACTGTGTCCAGGGACCTGGCACAGTGGTGATCTCCCTAGGAGAAAAGGAATCCCACTTCAATACGGGAGGGCGTACCTGGCAAAGGGACAGCACGGAGAGATGTGCGGCTAGAGCCGGCAGCTGCATGGGGCAGTCTGCTACATCCCTGTATTCAATAAAGATGTCCTTGAGAAAAAGAACCCCACTGTGTGAGTGTGAGATTACTCAACAGTGGATGGCACCAAGAAGGAGTTCCTCACCAGGACCATCTCCCTGCGGAAGCACAGATCCTGATGAGGTGGAGGCGCTGCACATGATGTAAGTTGGACTCGTACCCACTACCTCAGCTACCTGTCCTGATGACATCCCCTAATAACACCAAGCGGGAGACTCAAGAGTCCTGTTACTTGCAGGTGCACCACCACACACGCCTTGTAATGGGAGACTGGTTAGACTACACGGGCCAATATGAGATTGGGTGGGTCAGGCCAGAGGGAGCACCCGTTACAATTGGAGGCGCTGCTGAGAGACCTGTCAACAGGACAGGCTTTTGCTAGGCACACATTAGGAAAGAGAGAAGTGTCTGCTGCCACTTTGTGCTGCGTGGGACGGAGCCAGGGGTAGTCAGGGAGATGCTGGAGCTGCATGCCGCAAAGACGCCTTGGGATCCGTAAGGGGTTAGTGAGTCTGGAGCCGGGGGCTATTGCTGTTCTAGTCGCCTTGAGGTAGCGCTAGCGGGGGACGCCTAAGGGGTAAACTGGTAACTGAGAGCAGGAATTCTGGACGGGTCCGCACTAGGCTAGCCAAAAGTAGGTCGACGCCTAAAGTACTGCATGGAAGAGCCAGAGTACTCTAGTCTCCATTCCAGATCGCTTACCAAGGAGCACAGACTGGAGGAACGTGTTACAGTAGACACAGAAAGAGTGAGCCTAGCCTGAGGTAGTGCAAACACGAGTCAGATCTACGTTAGGTACACAAGGTGGTGCACAAGGCATTTTTATTGTACAGATGTGGTAGCTGCCCCGCAGAGCGGAGCTCCACTTACAGAAAATCGGTGTTCAACGATCACGAGAGACCTGTCAGAATGGAGGATCTGTACAGAACAGAAGGTCCAGGATGGTGGAGAGAGAGAACCACAAGAATGGAGGATCTGCATAGAGCAGAAGGTCCAGGATTGCGGTCAGAAGAAGAACACGCATATGAACTGTGCGTGGACGAAGAACAAGCTACAGAAGAGACTTTTGTGAGTTTGTTGTGGAATGGCGTGAAAGCCGTGGCTGCGCCGTGTTTGTCCTGCCTATGTTCTTGGGAAGATACTCCCGAGAATAGTGAGGATGATAGTCTTGCGAGATGGGAAGAGCGAAATGGACTTTGTTATACCCCAGTTAACAAACAGCCAGACGCTGCCTTCAATGACAGAAAAGACAATGCTTACCAAGATGGCGGTTCCCGCTTCCCCGGGACGCCGCGTGGGCATGCTGCAGAAAGTCTTGCAACTTTGCAGTCTGCTAAATGTTGGCCAGGATTGGCGCCAACCAGAAAACTCCACCCCGCTGAGGAGTTTGGCGCGAAAGCTGGAGCCGCGCCCTCATGGACTATGACTCACTCCGCACCTGTGCTGGGTCAGCCTACAAGTCTACGAGACATCCCCCTAGTTCCAACTAGGGGGAGTGGTTTGCGGTTTCACCGGATGTCGACAGAGAAAATGGGAGGAAGGGTTGCTACATCAGCCCATGCCTTTCAGTTGCGAAGAGCCATTGACCAGTATAGACCTCTGAGACGAGTGCCTCCGCTGGTAAAGATGGCTGAAACTGCTGACAAAGTGGACCAAGGTCCTGCGATTTCCACTCACCCTTATTCAGCTCCAGGAGGCTTCCTGATAATCCGTGTGGAGGGTGTGGAGACTGTGGCGTGTCTTTGCCTGCAGTGCAGACTGCCGGGCGGAGCCGTGGGCAGCGAGGCCCGATGCCCCCACTGCGGACTGCAGTACATGTGGCCAATGACCACATTCGTACCGGTGCAAACTGTGGGAATGGCCGGGAATGTCCCGATTCCAAGAGAAGAACAGCCGGGAGCTCTCTGGAACAAGAGTGCCAGTCCCGCAGAGTCGGAGCCATCATTGGTGCTTCCGATAGAGAAACTCAGCCATCGGAGAGGTGATCACCGAGGAGCCCATCGCCGGTCTCCTACTGGGATGCCTCGGCCGAACTGCAAACTGGAATCCTCGGACGAGGAGTGTGCAAGGCTGGCGAGTAAGACAGTCATCAGACGAGACTGTCATACCATTGGTACGCCATGGAGGGATGAAATTCCTCGTGGTATGGAGACGCGGAGTTGAGTGTGTCCCGTACCGCGACCACCCGATCGCCGGAGTCCCACTGCCGTGGTGACTAGTGGATTGGAGGCGGGTCGATCAACCCCGACCCTGCGAGGTACTAAGACAGCGTGCCTGTTGCAGAACCGAGGGGAGGAAGAGTCGGAGGAGCGAGTCCAGAGCCAGACTGGATCGCGCAGCAGACGGGCGTTGCCGGATGTCCTGGTAGAGGAAGAGATCTCGATTGGGGATCCATCCCAAGATGGCGTCGCAGCACGTGCGTGTGCGGAGGTGGTTCAGGCGGACCAGGGAGGCCCCGAGTGGGAGATGGTGCCGCCTCTGAGGTCAAGCAGCGGGAAACGATCCCCTACTACCAGGGGGAACGGACGTTTGAACTGCAACCCCAGAAGTTCCGCTGTTGAAGATAAAGATGGACTTTGTGGCGACGTTAAGACAGGTATCACTGGAGAGCAGGTCGAAACCCTGTCAGTACCTACTGTTCGGTCCCGTCCCCAAACCCCGTCCACACCCAAGGTTAGCCCCAAGGCCCTAGTTAAAGCCCCTGTACCCGTCACTATTTTATTTGGGTCCAGTTCCAGCTTAGGGTTGTCCGGGGAGTCACGGGGTCCTTCCGATGATCAGACTGGAAGCCTGGACTTGGGTACGTCGGATGATGGGTCGGAGGGAGGAGGGAGTATGTCCCGGCAAGTGTCGGTATCCAGCGATTGCCCTAGTGGGCTTAGTATCACCGTACGAAACACCTCTCAGTATAAAAGGGTTAATGAGAGATCTGAGGGTACATCTGGGGTGTCTTCTGGTGGGCCAGATGAGGAGTCCATAGAAGAAAGTACCGATCCTAGCTCCGAGGAACGGAAGGAAACTAGATGGTGGGCCCCATTGTACGAGGGCTATGTATCATGGTTCGACCGTACTCGCTTTATTTTAGAGAGGGAGGGGGTGGTTGATCACTGGTGGGCTGCCGGTGACTTTGACGATGAGTCATACCTTAGGGCCCTAAGGGTAAGGTGGGATCGGATCCAGGCAGGCCTTATTATTCCTAAGGGGTCCGCAGGGTTGGATGATCCGGTAGAAATGGATGAGCCCCTGTCATGGGTGTTGCCCGGGGCGGCTGGGCAAGGTGGCTTGACCAGGTCGTGTCGAGCTGAACGGGCTATTGCGGCGAAGTATAGGAAGTCCCATCGGCTTGATTACCCTTATGTCCCTGAACCTCTAATGCGAGAGATCGAGGAGAATAGGGAGAGATGGCTCAAAACTGATATACAGTATTATATCGTGGAGAGAGGGGGAGCCATAAAAGGGATACAGGCCGAGCAGAGGGTAACTCAATTGATGAGGGTATGGAAGATAGGGCGCAGTGTATATATGCACAAGGTGGTATACTGCAATGAGCGAGGAGTACCCCGAGAATACAGCGTGACTGTACATGATGCCGCGGGGCGAGAGGTGAAGAAGCCAGATCCTCGGCATTATTATTGAGTATCCAATAGAGTGGTCTGTTGTTTTCTTTAGCGCTCCCTGCTGGTCAGTGAGTGTACTAGGCTTACATTATTATGTTCATGTGATGATGTTTGCTATGTTATTTGTGTGTTCTTTTGCAGTGTTTCCTGGCGCAAGGTACACCAAATTTAGGTCCCAGCCGGGTCGGTGGGTATCAACCAGGGGGAGTATGTAGCCATGCATAATAATGACTGCATACATCTTCCCTGTTGGCAGTAAGTCCTGGTAAATACAGGCCTGCCCACAGTAGTTATGGAGGTTTTCCCTCACACCCTAGTGTGGTGCCCTGTGTAAGGAAGGGAGTGGCTGTATGCTCTGAGTCCCTGGATAGTGACCTCAGAGATGCGACTGCCCCCTGGAGTATAAAGGGCACAACACTGACAGTTAGTGTTGTTGTTGGTGGAGAAATAGTAACCAGAAGGCACAAGATTGGAGAATCACTTTTGTGACCCTAGTGCAGTAACTAGCGGTAGCAGAGTGATCAGTTAAGTTTGTCTATGCCATACTGTGTCCAGGGACCTGGCACAGCGGTGATCTCCCTAGGAGAAAGGGAATCCCACTTCAATACGGGAGGGCGTACCTGGCAAAGGGACAGCACTGAGAGATGTGCGGCTAGAGCCGGCAGCTGCATGGGGCAGTCTGCTACATCCCTGTATTCAATAAAGATGTCCTTGAGAAAAAGAACCCCACTGTGTGAGTGTGAGATTACTCAACAGTGGATGGCACCAAGAAGGAGTTCCTCACCAGGACCATCTCCCTGCGGAAGCACAGATCCTGATGAGGTGGAGGCGCTGCACATGATGTAAGTTGGACTCGTACCCACTACCTCAGCTACCTGTCCTGATGACATCCCCTAATAACACCAAGCGGGAGACTCAAGAGTCCTGTTACTTGCAGATGCACCACCACACACGCCTTGTAATGGGAGACTGGTTAGACTACACGGGCCAATATGAGATTGGGTGGGTCAGGCCAGAGGGAGCACCCGTTACATATAGAAAATGCAAAAACACACACACACACACACACACACACACACACACACACACACACACACACACACACACACACACACACACACACACACACACACACACACACACACACACACACACACACACACACACACACACACACACACACACACACACACGAGAGTTGAGAGAAAGGACAGACCCCGCATCCACAAGACTGCACAATAAAGGTTACCAATAAACTGACAGTAATATATATATTCAATAAATATGTCAGTGGTGCTATAGGGCCAATGAATGAATGAAGAGAGCAAAAAGGTGGATAGTCCAGATGGACTCCATGATTCCACGAGGCCTTAACGACTACCTGGGCTTCTCAATGTTTTTGTAGTATTCCTATATGGCTCCTTTGTTTTAGGTTTTGTATATATTTGTACATCCTTTTAAAACCACATATAAGAATATTCAACACACCCCCTTTTTTCTTTCTCTTTTTTAGAACCCTGGATTTGGCCATCTTCTGACGGATTCTGGAGTCATCATGGACTGCAGTTGTCCAATTCCATCCAGGACTCAATACCTTGAGAAAGAAACATCTTTTGGAATTACTGTGAATTCACATTTGGAACTATCTATCTAATCATTTTTTGACACCGTGACTATGACACAATATGGATCCATAAGTTAATTCACATATATTATAATCTTTGTGAATATCTATATATCAAAATGGGAGGATGCTGGATTAATTTCATTCTGATCCAGGCACAGTTAGTGTGTTGTTAGCCCATAATGATACTCTACATGTACTCACCGGATCTGAATTGCATTTGAAAGATTTACTGTAGTTTTTAACGTTAATCTTGTTAACTTTGTTTTTTTCCCCTAATATAATAGCTGATGCTATAAGCATTGTCAATATTATTACTATAGTCCCATATGTTCTGTTATGCATGGACTGTACACTCTATTATTATGTCTTTTTCTGTGTTGTAAGTCATGTTAACCTTTATAGGGAGTTTTACCAGTACTAATTATAGATTGTAGTGAAAAGAAAAACAAGCGCAAATAATATTACTAATAAATCAAAGTAGCACAGATGATATACTATCCTTAATGAGTGCAGCTCCCGACGTAGAAATTCAAACCAAATTCAATCAGCAAACGAAGGAGAAACAGGTGCGCAAATCAGATCAGGAAATGAAAAGAAAGTAGAAACACAAAATAGTCTACTCCAACAAATAATTTCAATGTGGAGAGTTCTATAAAATTTGCACTCACGTGTTTAACGTGAAATGAAAGCGTTGTGGTTATTAGAAGTTACCAACTTATGTCTCCAGACGGGTACTCCAGATCCATATAGAGGGAGGGAAAATCCATATACAAAAGAAGGGGAAAGCAAAAATAGTATAATACTGTTTTTAATTTTAAAAACACAAAGTATTTCACTTACATAAGTGCCTTTGTTTGAGAGCATTCAGACCACCCTGGGTCATAAGGTCAGACAAGAATATTCACAGCTACAGCATCCACTCCACGGCCGTCACAGCAGGTACTGGGCTGATTAAAGTTGTCCTCCACTCTGGATGTCATCAACAAGGGCTTCTTAGTAATCACTGATTCGCCCTTATTGTCTACTCCAACAAAATAGCTTTCAATCATAAAGATATACCCCTGATGAAGACTTTGCAGTGGAAACGAGCGTTGGGTGATATCAGTGACTACTAAGGAGCCCTTGTTGATGACATCTAGAGTGGAGGACAACTTTAATCAGCCCAGTACTTGCTGTGACGGCTGTGGAGCGGATGCTGTTGCTGTAAATACCTTGACTGACCCTATGACCCAGGGTGGTCTGAATGTTCATAAACAAAGACACTTATGTAAGTGGAATACTTTGTGTTTTTAACATTAAAAACAGTACTATACTATTTACTATATTGCTTTCCCCTTCTTTTGTATATGGATTTCCCCTCCCTCTATATGGATCTGGAGTACCCGTCTGGAGACATAAGTTGGTAACTTCTAATAACCACAACGCTTTCATTTCACGTTAAACACGTGAGTGCAAATTTTATAGAACTCTCCACATTGAAATTATTTGTTGGAGTTATATTGCACTATTTTGTGTTTCTACTTTCTTTTCATGTCCTGATGTGATTTGCGCACCTGTTTCTCCTAATTATAGATTCTGCAAGCTTTAGTTTGTATAGAGGCAGATACTGGTATTCTCTCTCTTTAAATGCAGAAAACAGGGCTTGTGCATATTTGTTGGGCATCATGGCCGTGCGTTTCAATTTGAGACGCACATAAGCTTGGCTATGCCATAAGCTATGCATAAGCGCATGCTCAGACAACGAGTGTCAGTCTCTCTGTAGCTTGGGACCTCTGGTGGGAACCGGCAATCCCTCACCATTATCTCCAGACACGTGGAACGGCTATGGGGACAAGCTTTGCCCCCTCCTACGCCAACCTATTCATGGGTTGGTGGGAGCTGTTCCACGTGTTTGGAGATTTGAACATTTATAGGGAGCACATTTTATTTTATAAGAGGTACATTGATGATCTGCTATTTGTTTGGGAAGGTGACGTCACTACTTTGCACAAATTTATTTCATTATTAAACACCAATACATTTAACCTCACTTTCACTTATTCATTTCATTTACAACACATTAATTATTTGGATCTTTGCTTATATGTAGACACAACTTTAAATATTCAGACAACTTTATATCGTAAACCCAACTCCAGAAATACGTTTCTGAGACCAAGCAGCTGTCATCCCCTTAACATGTTCAAGGGAATACCCAAGAGCCAATTCATCAGAGCACGTAGAAATTGCTCAAGTGAGTTTGACTACAATAATCAGGTGAAAGACCTATATTCAAGGTTTCTCAAAAGGGGTTACAAAAAGGCGGATCTGGACAGAACATTGAGGGAGGTATCTACCTTAGATAGAAGTTTATTGTTGAGGAATGAACCAAGACCAAATAGAGCTAATACCAGCCCCTCATTCATTACTCCATATAGTAAACAAGCACCAATAATTAAAAATATTCTAAAAAAACACTGGAATGTATTAACCCTAGACCCAGTATTGAAACCATACATTATTTCGGGTCCCAATGTAGTTTACAAACGGGCCAAAACTTTGTCCAATAGTCTCTCCCCAAGTCTCTTTGAATTCAGTGATGGTAAAAAAGAAGTTTCTAATTTACCACATGGTACATACTCTTGTACACACTGCAAAGTATGTCCAAAAATGAAAAATAGCAAACAATTTTGCTCTTTTAATTCCGGTTTAAACTATAAAATTAAATCTTTTCTGAATTGCAACTCCACATTTGTTATCTACCTACTGCAGTGTGGATGTGGCCGACAATACGTCGGGAGAACGACTAGATGTCTCAAAATTAGAATTCTAGAGCATTTACGTCTTATACGAATTGGTGATCAGAATCACCCGGTGTCCAAGCATTTTTTCAATTGTCCACAAGGTAATATTAACTCCTTTTCATTTCAGGGAATTGAACAAATACCTGTTCCTCCAAGAGGTGGGGACAGGACAAAAAATCTTGATAGACGTGAATCCTTCTGGATTTTTACCCTTAGAACCAGAACACCCCTAGGTATGAACACAGAGTGGGATATAAGTCACTTTATATGATTAATAAGGATTATTTCTATCTATTTGCAATTAATAAATTTGCAACCGTTAAATTCTATATATTTTATAATTAAATTCTCATCCTTATAGAATTATATACGTACTAATATGTACTTTTCATCATTAAAGGCTTTATAAACATTTATATATATTCTAGTAATACATTTTTAGAAATGTATTTACAATCTTGGCTATATTTAGTTATATTTATTCCTTTAATTTTTAATTAACATTATGCAATCCCAATCTGTGCTCATGTCTTAATTAAGATATAAAGACATAACAACCTATGAATCATATGTCTCCTCCTAGATGTACTACAAGCATAAAATGTACACTGTTTTTTAAGTTATACTATTCTAGACTTCTTTTGATTACCATTTGATAGTATTGTATATACATCTACTGTTCAAGTTTCCATGAACTAGCATGGTTCTATTTCTGTCCCATGAATGGTTACATTATTATGAATATATTTATATATAATTTTCATATGATGCATTGTCTTTCATAATTATTCAATGTATTACAAGCAATATTTTTGCAATCATAGATATATTAAACCATGACTGGGAGTCTGCGATTTAATTATCCAGCGAGTTTTTAGTTTAAATCATGTTTAAAGTTATTTCATTTCTAAGTATTTTGGTTTTTACTGTTCATATTGTGTTATATTAATAAAGTTGTATGTTGTAAAAAAGTTTTCAGATCACGTGACATATCCCAGCCAATGGAGATGGACGTTGCGTCAACGTGAGGGGCCTACGTGCCGCACGCTGATGACGTCATCTCTATGACGCGACGGAGGTCTCGTGGCAGTCCCTATGTACTACCTGATGCACCCTATTCCCTGGGAGTGTGCGTCATACAACCGCGACTGCTTGCAGCTGTCGGCGATTGACGCCGCAACCCATTGGACTAGAAGTGCAAATGGTGGGTATAAATAGGCTGGTATTGTGTTCCTGCTTCACCTTGATAAAGTACCTCTGTACGAAACGCGTAGGTGCGTTCTATTTGTCCCCTTTTTCCCTGTATGTGTTAGTTGGCTAATACAAATTTGAAACTACTGCGGAGTGGCCTGGTTTTGTTTTCCCTGCTTCACATTGCAGGGAGTCTGGAAGCTGTGCTCTATCTACACCAACTACCCTCTTTAGTTTGTATAGAGGCAGATACTGGTATTCTCTCTCTTTAAATGCAGAAAACAGGGCTTGTGCATATTTGTTGGGCATCATGGCCGTGCGTTTCAATTTGAGACGCACATAAGCTTGGCTATGCCATAAGCTATGCATAAGCGCATGCTCAGACAACGAGTGTCAGTCTCTCTGTAGCTTGGGACCTCTGGTGGGAACCGGGCGCATGCGCACAGGGCTCTATGGTGGTGCGTCTCAGCTTGGAGCGCACCCAGCCCATTACGTCATGTTGCGCATGCGCAATAGGTTCGTTTGTCTTCTGCACCCCTGGCAACAATTAAGGTATGTTAAAGGTCTACATTTTCCCCTGGCAATCGCGTTTTTGGCGTGAATATAATCCTTTTTAAGTGTGCATATTATTCTGCCTACCCCACCACTCCCAGTTGAAGGCATCCAGCAGAAATGCGTAGGAGTGGGTGCTGTAGGCAGGATCCCCTGGTCTCTCCCCTTCTAGGGATACGTAATTATACCGGTTAAAGCTGCTGTCGTATGTATCTGCTGTTACCCTTATACTGTATGTGTGTGCAGGATAGTGCTGAGTGTTCATATATACTCTAGGATTGTGTTTCATTGAATCTGGATCTGGATCAACTCTACTTGCTACTTGTCTCTCCAATAGGACTGGCTTTCTACACTGCTATTTTAGCTTGTTTTGGTATTATAACCATGATACTATCAGTCAGATAACATTCTGGAAGAGACTTGATTTTGATGTGAGGTTTTTGCTCTAGCCTTCCTACATCTCATGTATGTATGTGTGGGTAGTTTACTCTCAGTAGCTATATACCTGCCACTAAGTATTACTGTTTGCTGTCTTTTTCCCTAAGAAGCTGATTACTATTATTTCATGAATTTTTCTTCTGGAATTTGGATTTAAGCTAGGGATATTTTTCTTCTATTCCCTGGCTTCTTACAGTATCACATATGGATACTTCAGGCACTGTAGTCAGCATACTGCATTGGTTTACGCACAGGGGATCCATGCCTTGCTTTTAAATTTCTGTGCTATCTTTTATTTCTTTTTTGTGACTTGTAATAAAGAAATTGTGTTTTTGATATTGCCAACGGTATACTAGAGTGCTATTTTCTTGGGATCCTTTTTATTTTGTTCTTTTCATATATATATATATATATATATATATATATATATATATATATATATATATATCTTACTATATATAATTGAAAGCACTGTATGCCTGTCTGGATGTCTGGATGTCTGGATGTCCGGTCCCTAGGGACAATCGCATTGCACCTTTGGCCTGTCACTCCGCCTCAGGCCATGCCCGCCCCCGCACCATGCCCGCCCCCGCACACCTCTCATTGGTCGTCCATGCCCGCCCCCGCACTATGCCCGCCCCCGCACACCTCTCATTGGTCTGCGGCCAACACCACTGCCACACTGTGACAACCCTCCACTGACACACTCTCCCACCCCTCACTGAGCTTTGGGAATCGCAGCACCTAACCCTCACTGCTCTGAGACATTTGCACCTCTGAGACATTTGAAACTTTTTTGGGACCACGCTTCACAACTCTCAACAGACAAAACCCTGCACACCTGCTACCAATCAGGTACAGACTCTTTCCTCCATAAATATTTATTTCACCACTGCAAACATACACCGCACGATCACATCCACACACCGCCTCTTCAAAACACCACCCCCACCCCCCAGCCCACATCGCTGTCTGCTCCAGGCCTACCGACACACCATTAACTCCCCCCCCCCCACCCCGCTCATCTCCTCCGGAGGCCGCAACACACCATTAACCCCTCCCCCCCGGTCCTCACCTCGCCGACGCCCACTGCACGGAGCTCCTCCACAGGCCCCCAGCATTAACCCCCCCGCTCCTCACCTCGCCGTAGCCCACTGCACGGAGCTCCTCCACAGGCCCCCAGCATTAACCCCCCCGCTCCTCACCTCGCCGTAGCCCACTGCACGGAGCTCCTCCACAGGCCCCCAGCATTAACCCCCCCGCTCCTCACCTCAGCCCACTGCACGGAGCTCCTACACAGGCCACAAACCGCCATTAACCCCCCCGCTCCTCACCTCACCTCAGCCCACTGCACGGACCTCCTCCACAGGCCCTCAGCATTAACACCCCCGCTCCTCACCTCAGCCCACTGCACTGAGCTCCTCCACAGGCCCCCAACATTAACCACCCCGCTCCTCACCTCAGCCCACTGCACGGACCTCCTCCACAGGCCGCAAACAGCCATGAACCCCCCCGATCCTCACCTCAGCCAACTGCACGGACCTCCTCCACAGGCCCCCAGCATTAACCCCCCCGCTCCTCACCTCAGCCCACTGCACGGAGCTCCTCCACAGGCCCCCAGCATTAACCCCCCCGCTCCTCACCTCAGCCCACTGCACGGACCTCCTCCACAGGCCCCCAGCATTAACCCCCCCGCTTCTCACCTCAGCCCACTGCACGGAGCTCCTCCACAGGCCGCAAACCGCCATTAACCCCCCCGCTCCTCACCTCAGCCCACTGCACTGAGCTCCTACACAGGCCGCAAACCGCCATTAACCCCCCTGCTCCTCACCTCACCTCAGCCCACTGCACGGAGCTCCTACACAGGCCGCAAACCGCCATTAACCCCCCTGCTCCTCACCTCACCTCAGCCCACTGCACGGAGCTCCTCCACAGGCCCCCAGCATTAACCCCCCCGCTCCTCACCTCGCCTCAGCCCACTGCACGGAGCTCCTCCACAGGCCCCCAACATTAACCCCCCCGCTCCTCACCTCAGCCCACTGCACGGAGCTCCTACACAGGCAGCAAACCGCCATTAACCCCCCCGCTCCTCACCTCACCTCAGCCCACTGCACGGACCTCCTCCACAGGCCCCCAGCATTAACCCCCCCGCTCCTTACCTCAGCCCACTGCACGGACCTCCTCCACAGGCCCCCAGCATTAACCCCCCCGCTCCTCACCTCACCTCAGCCCACTGCATGGAGCTCCTCCACAGGCCCCCAGCATTAACCCCCCCGCTCCTCACCTCAGCCCACTGCACGGAGCTCCTACACAGGCCCCCAGCATTAACCCCCCCGCTCCTCACCTCACCTCAGCCCACTGCACGGAGCTCCTACACAATTTAACCAACACACACTTGACCATGACATCAAATACACTACTCTCAACAATGGACATAACCATATTTCACCAAGCCTTTCCAACAATGACATTTTCATATCTAACAACACTAACAAATAACATACACTTACCAAAACTGCCCTCATATACATGTGCTTTCTAATATTGTTCTTTTAAAAATATTTGACTACATATTACATAACATTCACATAAAATTACAAGTTTACAATACAACATTTACACATACTTATTCACGGTTCACATCCCGGGCAACGCCGGGTCTCTCAGCTAGTATATATATATATATTAGCACACACAATCCCAGCAAGCTCAAACGCCCACACCCACCTAATCTTGACTATATGTAATGTCACATAGAATGCCACTGGGCTGTGGCACATGAATATAGCAAACGACAGGGGGTGCCCAGTGCTACATCCAAATGACAAAACATACATGGTAATAATTACAAGAAATAATGCTTCAGTACTATTAATAATGCTAATACTAATAATAATAAAATATGTTTTTTTAGTTAGATATTTTGGCCAAAGCATCATAAGCTTGCACACCAAATTGTCAAGGTAAACCATAATAAGTGCAAGTCCTACAATGCACTGCATAATGTTCCCTATACCTCTGTATGAGGGGGAAGAATCATAATAGATTCCTTACCTGCAGCAAGATGAGAAGATCCACCATTAAAAAGGATGAGGTGACGTGAGCTCTGGGGGAGGTGCCACAACCTCCATACAACATTGTATGCATTATTTCTTGTAATTATTACCATGTATGTTTTGTCATTTGGATGTAGCACTGGGCACCCCCTGTCGTTTGAGATATATATATATATATAAATATATATATATATATATATATATATATATATATAGAGATATATATATATACAGTGTTCGACAATCATATACATTTACACGCCCGGGGCGAGTGGATTTAACCTCTGGGCGAGTAAATATTGGCCCTAGCAGCACACGTGTTTGTTTTTTTAATTTCCCCCGTTCGCGCTGCTGTTTTTCCCCCGCTCACGCTGGAGAAAAAAAAAAAAAAAGCCGGAGGCGGGTTCATGTTGTTGGGGGAGATTACCACGCCTCCAGCTATCTGAGCAGTGCCTTCCCTCTTCCCCCGCCTCTCAGCAATACTTTCCCTCCTCAGCGCTTTCACTCCTCCCCCTTCCGGCAGCCAGCCCCTTCTGCGCCTCTGTCTGCCACAGGCCCCTGCAGGGCCATCTGTCACCCCCCCTCCCATCGGGCCATCCGCCACCCCCTCACCCCAATCTCTCCCGGCCTCCGTGACCCTCCCTCACCCCAATCTCTCCCGGCCTCCGTGACCCCCCTCACCCCAATCTCTCCCGGCCTCCGTGACCCCCCCTCACTCCAATCTCTCCCGGCCTCTGTGACCCCCCCTCACCCCAATCTCTCCCGGCCTCCATGACCCCCCCTCATCCCAATCTCTCCCAGCCTCCGTGACCCCCCCTCACCCCAATCTCTCCCGGGCTCCGTTTCTCCATTTCCCCTTTTCCTCTCTCTGACCATCACCTCATCTCATTCTCTCTATCTCGCTTCTCCCCTTCTCCACCTCCATCTACCCCCCCCCCCGGTTATGAAGAAACCTGCGCTCTATTCACTTACCTGACTTTGAGTCCACTTTACGCTACTCCCTCTCCTCTCTCAGCTCTGCTACAGACCCTGACAACCTGGTCAGGAACTACAACTCTGCCTTGTCCTCCTCTCTTGATCTACATGCCCCGCTTTCTCTCTGCCGCACTCGCCCTTCTAACCCTAGACCCTGGCTAAATTCCCACACGCGCATGCTGCGTTTCTCCACTCGTTCCTCTGAACGCCTCTGGAAGAAATCTCATACTCTCGCAGACTTCCTTCACTCCAAATTTATGCTATCCTGTTTCAACTCTGCCCTCTTGCAAGCTAAACAAGCCTACTTTTCTTCTCTAATCAACATGCACAAGTCTAACCCACGCCGACTGTTCTCTGTCTTTGATACTCTTCACAAACCACCCTCAGCTGCCTCTCTTTCCTCCATCTCCACTCAGGACTTTGCTGACTATTTTAAGGAAAAGGTGGAATCCATACGGCAGAACATCCCCTCTGTTTCTTCCTCCCATCCTACACCTCTTCCTAACTCTCCTCCTGCCTTCCTTGACTCTTTTTCTACTGTCTCAGAGGAGGATGTGTCACTGTTGATCGCCTCTTCTCCCTCTACCACTTGCCCTCTTGACCCCATTTCTCTTCCATCTCCTAAAACCTCTTGCTCCTACTATAATCCCTACGCTCACTTACATTTTTAACTCCTCCCTCTGCTCTGGAACTTTCCATCCTCCTTCAAACATTTTATTTATTTTTTTATTTATAAAAATGTTTTATCAGGAAGTAATACATTGAGAGTTACCTCTCGTTTTCAAGTATGTCCTGGGCATAGTTAATATGACAAATAATACATGGTTACAAATACAGTTACATAAATGAACAGGGTATACATTATATACAATACATTGCATGCACAGTTAGAGAAGATGTATATTATGGGCGTATGTAACAGATACAGACCAGATTAAAATGTGTGACAGCCTTAGATTTAAAAGAACTCAAACTGGTGGTGGATGTGAGAGTCTCTGGTAGGTTGTTCCAGTTTTGGGATGCACGGTAAGAAAAGGAGGAACGGCCGGATACTTTGTTGAGCCTTGGGACCATGAACAGTCTTTTGGAGTCAGATCTCAGATGATAAGTAGCTTGCCCAGAAAGTATTTGAAGGCAAGACAGGAAAGGTGAACTTTGCGCCTAGACTCGAGTGATGACCAAACTAGTTCTTTGAGCATTTCCTAGTGATGTGTGTTATAGTTGCATTGGAGAACAAAACGACAAATTCAATTGTAGAGGGTGTCAAGTTTGCTAAGGTGGGATTGAGTTGCCGAGCTATATACTATGTCTCCATAGTCAATAATTGGCATTAGCATCTGATGTGCGATACTTTTTCTGACCAGGAGACTTAGGGAGGATTTGTTCAATGTATCAATGTGCATCCCGAATGTTAAGTGGGAGTCAAGCCATATGCCCAGGTATTTAAAACTAGTAACAGGAGTTAGGGTGGTGTTAGTGTTGGTTCTAATGTGGAGCTCAGTCGCTGGAAGCTTTAAAAATTTAGTCTTGGTCCCAAATACCATTGTTACAGTCTTGTCAGTGTTTAAAAACAGTTTGTTTTGGGAAATCCAGTTTTCGAGTCTCAAAAAGTCAGACTGAAGTATGTGTTGAAGGTCAGAGAGGCTATGGCTGTGTGCATATAGGATTGTGTTATCTGCATACATGTGTATTGAGGCTTCCCGACAAGCTGTGGGGAGATCATTGATGAACACTGAGAAGAGTAGGGGCCCCAGAACAGAGCCTTGCGGGACGCCACAGGTGATATCCAGGGGGTTAGAGTTAGAGCCAGAGATGGACACATGTTGGGATCTACCTGATAGGTAGGACTGAAACCAGTTTAAAGCATGCTTCCCTTTTCCAGAGCTCTGGAGTTTGTTAAGCAGGATAGCCTGATCAACAGTATCAAAAGCCTTTGCAAAATCTAGGAATACTGCACCAGTGAGTTGACCCTGTTCCATTCCACACTGGATTTCATTGCAAACTTTTAGCAGGGTAGTTACGGTAGAGTGTTTGGGGCAAAAGCCAGATTGGAATTGGGTAGGGAAATTTGTCTTGTTATAGTAATCGCTTAATTGGGAGTGGACACATTTTTCCATGACTTTGGATAGGATTGGGAGAAGGGAGATTGGCCTGTAGTTTGAGACAGGGTTTTTGTCCCCACTTTTGAAGATTGGGACAACTCTGGCAGCTTTCCAGGTCTTAGGGATATGGCCTGCAGACAGGATAGAGTTGACTATGGAAGCAATTGGTTTGGCAATTGCTGGGGCACCAAGTCTTAGGAACGTAGATTGTAGTAAGTCAGGTCCACATTGGCTGCTTAGTTTTAATTTAAGGAGCGCTTGTGTAATCTCCTCTTCGGATACTGGGCCAAATTGAAATTTGTGGGCAGTGTTGGGAGGGGGTGGGGCTATAGGGGTACTACCAGGATGAGATTCAGGTTTGTGGTTTGGGCTGCGTTTCGCTAATAAGTTAGTAGCACAACCCACAAAGTAATCATTGAATGCATTTGCAATGTCTGTGGGGTTTGTCAGAGTAATTTCGCCCTTAGTGATGTTACTTGGCTGTTGATGGTTAGAAGGCTAGAATATGTTGTTGATAACATTCCAGAAGTTAGCTGGGTCTGATGTGTTCTGGTTTAGATTTTCAGAGTAATATTGTGCTTTTGCATGCCTTGTGCACATGTTCCGCAGGCATCTGTAGTGATTGAGATCCGTGGTAGTGCCAGTTACTTTGTGGCTTTTCCACAAGGCATCCCTGAACTGGTAGAGTGCTATAAGGTCAGGTGTAACCCATGGAAGGTGGGCACCCCGTACCCTTATTCTGCTTAGTGGAGCATGGGTATCACAGAGTTTTAAGAACTCGGATTGGAAATAGTTGAGCGCAGAATCAGGGTCAGGAATTAAGTCGATTCTGTACCAAGGGCAGTTGGTAAGGTCAGCCAGAAACTGTTGTGGGTTAAAGTTTCTGAATGTCCTAGTGAGTTGAACTTTAGGGCTTGATTGGGGCGATTTAATTTTCCTTACACGGTACACTATTGCATGGTCACTGAAAATGTCAGGAAGGATGCCAGAGGATTGGATGCTGCTGGGATTTGAGGAGAGTATCCAGTCAAGCAAGGAATGGTTGTGCGATTTCAGGTTTGTTCGTGTGGGTTGGGAAATGAGTTGCGATAGGTTAAGCGATTTAATTTGTGTGTGGATTTTGTTGTTTTTAGGGTCAAGACAATTGAAGTTGAAATCCCCAAGAACTTGCAGCTCACTCTTCTCATTCAGAGAGGAAATGGAGCCAAGAAACTGGGTGATATCAGTCAGAGATTGTAGAGGGGCTTTAGGGGGGCGGTAGATGCCAGCTAGCAAGATGGGCTTAGAAAAGGGGAGGCAGATTCTGCCAACTAGGATTTCAAAAGAGGTTGGGCTTGGGGGGCAATTTAACAGTGTAAATTGTAATGTGTCTGCAATATAAAAGAACACCCCTCCTCCTCTCTTTGACCTATCTCTCCTAAAAATGGAGTATCCCTGAATGGCAATATGTGCATCAGGGGTTTTAGGGGTTAGCCATGTTTCTGTAAGAACGATGGCTTTTGGTTTACACTGGCGACACACTTTATTCGAGCTCGGCTAGTCCCACGAATTCGGGTATACCCGGGTGTATTGAGGTTTGTGACTGTTTTCTGCCCGAGTGCATTGAGGTATTTTCCAGGCAGGGATTGAAGCATTTTATTCCCGCTGGCTGCAATACTGCACAGTATATATATATATACTGCATTACAATTCATGAATTTATGCCATCTGGTAGACACGCGAAGCATTGCAGCCTATTAAATCCTAATCATTATCATTTAACAGATCAGCCGCCCGTCAGCCAGGCATGAACCCAGGCTGGGAAGGCAAACGCAACGGGGCTTGTCAGAGGTGAGGAGCGGCGCATTCCAGGTATCTGCCAGGTACATACTGGGTATTTGCTCGAATAAAGTGTGTCGGTGCAGTATGCACAAGGCACCATGCTCTTAGTTCATCCAGTTTGGGCAGTAGACTCCGGATATTTATATGGGCGACAGATAGCCCTTTTTGGAATTTGAAGGGGGTATTCTCAGGGGTGTGGGACAGAGTTGAAGTGGGAGGGCTTGGGTTAGATTCAATATCACCTGCTAAAGAGAGTAATAGTATTAGTAGAAATTTGAGTAGTTGTTTGCAAGTTGTTACTTTATGATGTTTGCCATTTGAGTGTGCGGTGTTTGGTGTGCTGGTTTTCAGAGTTCTCCACCAACATTCAGTAGATAGTGCAAGGCTTTTTAGTAATCCAGGGTATATGGTGATGTTGGGCGTGGGCCAGGAGGTAGGCGTATGTAGTGGATAGAGAGAATAACATTTCAATGAGGCCATGAGAAAGAACAAAGTGGAGGTAAAAAGCAGGTTCATTATGCCAGAGGTAGGTAATGCTGCATGGAGCTGTTTTGAGCCGTGTGTGTGTGCGCAGACTAAACAGCAGGAATCATAGTGTGATCAGAATAGCTCACCGTTTGTTGCCATGTGCAATAGATCCAGTCCCCAGTCACCTCTAGTCCACTATAGTCTAACTATCTTCTCACTTAAAAGCTCACTTTAAATGCCTCACTAAAATGCCAATGCAGGTCCTGCAAATGCACTACTCACTCCATGGAAACAGCCCTCACTAAAAAAACTGACGACCTCCATGCTGCCAAAGACAGAGGTCATTACACTCTGCTCATATTACTCGACCTCTCTGCAGCATTTGACACCGTGGACCACCCTCTTCTCCTTCACATTCTCCATAATATTGGTATTCGGAACAAAGCTCTATCCTGGATATCATCCTACCTCTCCTATCGTACTTTCAGTGTCTCTTCTGCTAACACCTCCTCCTCTATTGATCTCTCTGTGGGGGTACCCCAGGGCTCTGTCCTGGGACCTCTTCTCTTTTCTCTGTACACACTCTCTCTAGGTGACCTAATAACATCTTTTGGGTTTAATTATCACCTCTATGCTGACAACACACAAATATACATTTCAACACCTGACCTTACACCTGCTGTACAAACCAAAGTTTCTGAATGTCTCTCTGCTATATCATACTGGAAGGCCCTCCGTCGCCTTAAACTCAACATGGCTAAAACAGAGCTCCTCATACTTCCTCCCAAATCTGGCCCTACTACCTCCTTCCACATTACTGTTGGAACTACGATCATTCACCCAGTAGCACAAGCACGCTGCCTAAGGGTCACACTTGACTCCTCTCTCACATTCGCCCCTCACATTCAAAACATTTCTAAAACTTGTCGCTTTTTCCTCCGCAATATAACTAAGATACGCCCTTTCCTCTGTTGCTCGACTGCTAAAACTCTGACTCAGGCCCTCATTCTCTCCCGTCTTGATTACTGTAACTTCCTGCTGTCCGGCCTTCCTGCCTCTCATCTGTCTCTCCTACAATCTATCCTAAACGTTGCTGCCAGAATCACTCTACTCTTTCCTAGATCTGTCTCAGCATCTCCCTTCATGAAATCCCTCTCCTGGCTTCCGATCAAATCCCGCATCTCACACTCCATTCTCCAACTCACTTTTAAAGCTTTACACTCTTCTGCCCCTCCTTACATCTCAGCCCTAATTTCTTGTTATGCACCATCCAGACTCTTGCGTTCTTCTCATGGAAGTCTTCTTTCTACCCCCTTTGTATCTAAAGCCGTCTCCCGCCTTAAACCTTTTTCACTGACTGCCCCACACCTCTGGAATGCCCTTCCCCTCAGTACCCGACTAGCACCCTCTCTATCCACCTTTAAGACGCACCTTAAGACACACTTGCTTAAAGAAGCACATGAATAGCACTGTGGGTATTACTGGTCACATGTTACATAAAGCTTGGCCCCCTGCAGACGCACTTAGAGTACCAGAACTCCCTCCTACTGTCTCTGTACGTTCTCCCTACCTACCAATTATACTGTAAGCTCCTCGAGGCAGGGACTCCTCTTCCTTAATGTTACTTTTATGTCTGAAGCACTTATTCCCATGACCTGTTATTTATATTATCTGTTAATTATTTGATTACCACATGTATTACTACTGTGAAGCGCTATGTACATTAATGGCGCTATAAAATAAAGACATACAATACAATACAAAAAAAACTAAATAGAAGATAATTAGAATGTTTATTCTAACCTGTTTATTCCTACCCACAGACACTGAACTGAAACTGGTTCTGTAGATATATAATTAGTGGGTAAATGATTTTTCTTGACTTTGTTTAAACTAGTTTGGGAAAATCATTTTTCAAGATACAGTAAGATTAAAAAGAAAATCAGTGTAAGTTATTTGTTTGCATTATGCATGAAGCTTGATTTTAGGAATTTAAAGTAATGTTATTTCATATTTTAACATCTTGCTGTGTGCTTGATATGTTCTTAAGATTACTTTTTTCTATTAATTTCTCTTTATGTATGTCCCTGCGTGTTTCATATTTCAATGACTTTTTCCATCAGTTTCTAAGTAGAAAAATAATAATAATTAACACCACAGATCTTTATCAGCTGGCCCTAGTCTCTGCTTCATTAGTAAAATGATTTCCTGTCAGCCTCTGACATTCTGAACCACGTGCTGTAAATAAAAAGTATTTCACTATTGTATAATTTCCCACAATATATGGGCATAACATCTGCCATTTTGTTGAGTGAGTAATTAACTTCTCTCCAATTAATTTCAAGTCCCCTAGCAGTGAAAACGTCCAGCTTAATTGAAGATAAATATTGTAGGTCTGGTGGAATTTCATTTGTGTATGTGTCTTCTAATGCTGAATACAGTGCAATAGGATACGTCCAGAAGCTCCTTAATAGTGAATAAGTACGGCAAAGTCTAGCTCTTTGGGAAGAATAACGCCTAATGGAGTCTGGGATAATGTAATTTAAAGAGCATAATACTTGAAGACAAGGTAAAAAAAAATGGTGAGGAACTTACTTACAAGATGCCCACAATTCGTCCTTGTAATACACTGGAGGTGCTGATGTGTGCAAAATCTGCTGTGCTGAAAGCATAAGGAGAAGAAAGACTGGAGTGCTAATAAGCATAAGAAGACTTTAGCTCCCTTTTAATTAAATCTGATTTCTCCTTACCTGAAATCGACTTTGACTACATAGGTCCCTAACCTTTATTAACGGTGTCTATTTTCCAAGGCTATAATACAAGTAAACAACACGGGAATACATCCTACTCCAGCTCTGATAGCTTCAAGACTATATTGTTAGATCTAGCTACTGAATGGCCTACCTACCAACTAACTCCAGGTCAACAGTGTGCTAATGAGTATGGCTCATGCTAATTTTTCTTCACATCTTACCCTAATATACCAATGTTGTTAACCGACCAGCAAATAGGACTACACAGCTAGGACTAGGCAAGTTTCAGAATAGTAAGCTGACAGATTCGCACTAGAGTGTCGGATGTACCACTGACATGTTTGGCAGTACTGTGTAAATGATTGCATCCTGGGGTTTGTCTGGAATGTTATTTCCGCTTCAACTGTACCTTTAATTAAGTTTTGTTTTGTTTGTTTTACTTTTCATATGGATGTGCAATAAAACGGGAAGATGTGGAATCAAAATATAGTTACAAGCCTATATTAAGGAAGCCGTTGTATAATTGTGAATTTCTACTTCCTAAATTAGGACTTTTAGTATTCATAGATAGCGATGATACCATTTAGTATTTTTATGTTGACTTTTTTAATGAAGATTTATCAGGCTGGCCAATTAAAAGGTAGACATCTATATTACGCTCTTATTCTCACAAGTAATTAGTCTCCTTTGCAGCTAGACTTTTTAAAAATGTTCCCAGTTAGGTTTTCAATTTTCTTTGTTATTTTTTTCCGGGTGGACCCAATGGAATAAAGAATGAAACTGACTATATCTTAGCTAACAAGAAACACATGATTGAAAACTGCACAGCCCTTAACTGTTGTGACACAAAGAGTCATCACTGATTGGTTCACTGCAAATTATATCTAAATGTATTGTTATCATTTATTTATAATGCACGAATATATTATGTAGGGCAGTACCATAGGGTTGGAGGACAAAAGCAATACCATATAAAACCTCAACACACATTGTTACAGTAGGGAAGGAGAGCCCCAACCTAAGAGCTTACAATCTATAAGGAAGGGTAAGTGGAAACATAAGGTACAGGTGGATATGAAGGTTGGTGTGTTTTGGAGAGAGGCTTGTTAATTGAAGGAGTTGGGGTTGGGAAGAAGTAAGTGGTATTGCGCAGAGGTAGAGCTGTGAGAGCAGGGTAAAGTATGTAGATGGAAATGCTTTAATATACATGTATATATATGCCATTTTTTACCGAAGACCAATAACAGAGCAGCTATAACATCAGCGAATGGCAGCACATGGCTGACACCCTTCGGCTGCCGCCTTTGCTGTGATTTGGGTGTTGTTTCTTAGAGGGTCTCGGGTTAAGTGAAAACAGTTGAGTAGCAAATAGACACCCACAGCAGAGATGCAGGGGGAAGTGCTGACGATATGCAGGTCTTTAAAGTTGTGTCTTTTCCTCATGATGATGACGACAGGTATCAAACTCTGTATCTCCGTGTTTCACATTTTATTTTACCTTCTAGTTGCATAAAAAATTCACCAGGTATAGCAGCGGTGCGCAAACTCCCCGTGCCTGCGCCCCCGTACCTGCTCCCTCCTCGGTCGCGCCCCCACTCGCGTCTAATGATGCGTCAAATGATGCTGCAGGGTCATGTGATGTCACGTCATGCGACCCGTGGTGTCATTTGATGTCACGTCTCCATGGCAATGGGTGTCATTTGACGCTGCTTTGTCATAGAGAAGCGTGGCCAGAGCCTGGTAAGTTTACAGAGGCCTCACACTCTCAGCGCGGGGCCTTTGTAAACGCCGCGCCCCCCCCCCCCAGAAAAGTCTCGGGGCCCCCCCTGGGGATGTGCCTCCCAGTTTGCACACGCTGAGGTATAGTATAAGCTGTCGTGTAAGAAACACTTTGTTACATTTGACACAAAAGCACACCTAAAGTAATGAACTTAGGACCAGACCTGGGATCAATGTCTGACTCAATTTAGTTTGATAGGGCTTCTCTCTTCTTTCTAAACTACTGTAATAACCTTATGTAGCCCCCTTGCCTTATGACAAAGGGAACTACGTGTGCTGATATACCTGTTCACTCACAGGAGGCCTAAGCCTCCACCACTGGGAGCCTGGGTGAACTCTTTCTCCTCTCGGTACAGCGCCTCCACCTATGAGTGATCCCAGCATGGCGGGATAACCCCTCACAGGAACCAATAACAGTAATAAGTGTCCCTATGTAGGGCCTTCCCTGCAGCACTCAACTGTGTGTAGGGATCAGGGCCTAACTGAGGCCTTGGGGGTGAGTCCTAACCTAGTCCAGGGAAGCACTACTGGATGCTCGAACCCTATTAGCTCAACTGCCCCAAATGGTCCCTTCCTCCCTAAGGATCCTGGGACTTGTAGTCCCGCAATATGCTGTGTGGAGCCACCTAAGATGGCCACCACATCTACTCTACGCATGTGCACATTGGCTGCCACTGCGCATGCGCGATCCCTAAAATGGCAGCGTCCGCACTCTGGTCCGCCGCGGGGCTCTGGTGGCTCCGATCGCCATGACAACCTCCCTCCCTGCACCCGAGGTAAGAGGGAGCTCGGCTACACTTACATGTGAAGGTTGGAAGGGAAGAAGACAAGGAAGTGAGGAAGGTTAGGTTCCTGATTTATTTTTTCAGAAGGAAAGGTACATCCAAACGAGAGGGGATAACGCAAAATTATGTTGTTAGCCCGAAAAGTAAAAAGAAGTGTCACCTATGTTATTAATATCTGATTTAAAAGAAAATCCTATTAACGTAACTGCAGTGGTCTTGCTCGTGTGTGATGAGGCTCCATATTTAGATGCATCTTCTGGCTGAATAGAAGCTAGATTTCATATACACATTGCTATGGTACGTTCACATTTTCTCATACAACTGTTACATGGGACATAATTCCATGTATCAATATAGCTGGGAATACTCTGATTGATGCAGTAAAGAAAATAACCATCACTTTGACATGCTCATTTAGTGGGGCAGTGTCCCATATTTGACTTTGTGACTTTATGCGTAGAGATGTGCAAAACGTTGTCAGGAGTTTGCAAAGCGCAAAAGAATTTGCCCACTTTTAATGTCAAAACATTTTGTGGCCTAGTTAGAGTTCATAATTGATTCGCTAAACATAAAAGCGGCAGCCTGCGCTGATTGATATGTTTTTTAACTTTAAAAGACAACATCTTGCCTTATCAAATGCTGCTTTTTATTTTTTTAATCTGATACTTGTGTAACCTTTTTATCACCCCCCCCACATAAGTGAGATTTGGGGGTACGCTCCTTTCTGGTTACTCTCAGGTGATTGTGCTGTAACCTGCTAGTAACAGGAGGGCTGAGGGCTCTGCGGTGGTGTGGGGAGAGCCAGGACAGGGAACAGGAGCGACAGACTACCTTGGTGTCTTCCTCTGCTACAGCGCCTCCAGCCAGCGCGGATCTCCTGTAGATCTTCAGTGGATGGACCCCCACTGACACTCCTTCATCTAGAGACAGGAACAAACACACAGCAATGTATTTTCTGTTGTTTTATTCACAGGCAGCTCCAATACAGAGAAACAGGATTCACATGTGTCTCATTCCTCCTCTGCCTACTTCTCTCCAAATTCTCTCTCTCTCAGCTCTGCCTAAACAGCCTGATATCCCTTCCCACCCAGCAATGGGGGGAAGGGAGAGATGTTTTTCTCTGCTCTCTTCTCTCTAACTCTCCATCAACTCAACTGAACTAACTATCTAACTCATAATTTAGGCGGATGTCCCAATTTGAATATCCTTGGGGAGTGTCTCTAACTCTGACTCATAGCAAGCCAGAGCCGGATACAGATTGGCCCACACACATCAGGGGGCGTTCCAACCAATATCCACCCCTTAGATTGACATCCTCAGAGTTGCTAGGCCTGCCCTTGAATACAGATACATTATTCAAGGCTGGACTACACACACACAGGCCTATGAAAGGAATTAACCTTTCCACTGCCTGCACTAACAGGACTGACAGAGGAAAGGCCCAGAAAAAAAGTAACTGCCGGAAGGCCACGTTACACCAGGTGAGAAAGAGAGTCCTACTTTACTAGCATCCCGAGTGCTTTCTACCCCAAACACATCTTTAGACAACACATGTAGAGATACCTGTGCACAAAATGGAGCACACCTGAGATACCTGTCAGATATGGTCATTTAGATATGCAACGTATATTTAAAATACTTAAAATAACATATCTCCCGGTATCCCACGTGTGCCCCTTTTGGTTCACAGGGATCTCTTCACGTGCTGTCTAGAACTTGGGGCTCTCTTTTTCTCTGTCTCTTTCTCAGCTCGCAAAATCTAAGACTAATTTTGCGACATTTTTAGACTTTTATGGTTTGGCCAAAAATCGCTAAAAATGTTACGGCTGCAATTTGGAGAGTTTCTCACATCTTTAATTGTGAGGACAAAGTTTATCTTATTCATTTATTTAAATGTTTTACCAGGAAGGAATACATTCAGAGTTACCCTTTGCTTTGAAGTATGTCCTGCGCATAGAGTCGATGACAAATACAGGGGTATACATTATTTATGTAGCTACAGGTACCCCATGGCTATTAAACTTCTCTGCCTAACACATAAGTCCTGGTACCAGCGCAGGCAGTATTAGGGTTAATCCTTACGGCAATAAACAGCTCCCTGGTAGTGACGGGTGGGGGGGGGGGGGGCAAGGCCTAGGCACTACCCATAACCAGGGCTAAAACCTGGAACCCTCCCAGAGTAACAAAAAGGGGTTGCAGCCTAAATGTAGTGTTCTCTCTGGGCTCTCCCCTTAGGGGGAAGAGTGTGTGTTCTATCCTCTCCCCTCAGGGGAGGAGATGTGTTCTAGTTTTGTACTGAGCCAGGGACCTGGTTTCAGGCCTTCCCTCCTGCAGAGGAGTGGAAGCACCTACCCCTTACTCCACCGGGGAGTAGGGGAGTTAAGGAGAGACTGCTGGGGCCTCAAGGTCCATGGGTTGGCTCCAGCAACCAGATTATGTATGCAGTATACAATAAAGAACATCAGTTATTTTACTCATGCCTGAGGATGCAGTCATTCAGAGGGAGGGAAGAGAGGTTTCCTGCAGGGACTGCACCTATCTATGATAGGCCCTTTTGGATGGAGGCGCTGCACCCAAGAGAAAGCAGATCCGAAAACCTGTCCTTTTTATCCCCACTACCAACGGCGGAAGCTCATAATCCTGTAAGCCTAACAGGTGAGCAGCACTACACCCGGCAACCAGAACCAAATCTCCCTTAGGGTGGGGGGGGGGGGGAGGGGGTGGAAGTGGTTACATATACACAGCAGCAATAAAATTAAATTTCAAGTGGTGCTTTCAACCTCTTCTGCATCAGCCAAAATACTACTGTACATAACACTGACTTCATAATATCCCTCCTGTTTACGCTGCTCTAATTAGCTGTTAAAATTGCTCATATAAATAATGTGAGTCACCAGCATGTCCTTTCCATGCCTTCCTATGATACCATTAGACTGTTAATCTCCCCTTCCTTCCCAGATTGATTAGATTTGTCATTCTGCTCCTCCATTCTGAAGAGCAATTTGGCCTTTCACCATCCATTCCCCTGTGGTCTGATTGCACCTGTCCCCCTCCCTATCCTACTGGTTCTAATGTCCCTCTCCACCCTTGTGCTTGGTAACTGATCGATGATCTGTCCTTTTTGCCTGTGCAGAAGATTTGCAGTGGGATGAACTTTGTGATCTGCAGTTCACCTTCTCTAGTGACTATAGATGAAATATGGGGCAAAAAAATAAATAATAGAAATACAATAAATGTAATTTGAGTAGACTGGAAAATAAATCAGAGAAACTGGCTGATGAAGAAAAACACGTATACTTTACAAAAAAAAAAAAAGATTTTATTCTCAGAATAAATGTAGAATAAAATCTGTTTTTGTTGTATTGTATGTATGTCTTTATTTATATAGCGCCATTAATGTACATAGCGCTTCACAGTAGTAATACATGTGGTAATCGAATAAATAACAGATAATATAAATTAAAGATCATGGGAATAAGTGCTTCAGACATAAAAGTAACATTAAGGAAGAGGAGTCCCTGCCCCGAGGAGCATACAGTCTAATTGGTAGGTAGGGAGAACGTACAGAGACAGTAGGAGGGAGTTCTGGTACTGTAAGTGCGTCTGCAGGGGGCCAAGCTTTATGTAACATGTGACCAGTAATACCCACAGTGCTATTCATGTGCTTATTTAAGCAAGTGTGTCTTAAGGTGGGTCTTAAAGGTGGGTCGAGAGGGTGCTGGTCGGATTCTGAGGGGAAGGGCATTCCAGTGGTGTGGAGCAGTCAGTGAAAAAGGTTTAAGGCGGGAGAGGGCTTTAGATACAAAGGGGGTAGAAAGAAGACATCCTTGAGCAGAACGCAAGAGTCGGGATGGTGCATAGCGAGAAATTAGGGCTGAGATGTAAGGAGGGGCAGAAGAATGTAAAGCTTTAAAAGTGAGGAGAAGAATGGAGTGTGAGATGCGGGATTTGATTGGAAGCCAAGAGAGGGATTTTAGGAGGGGAGTTGCTGAGACAGATCTAGGAAAGAATAGAGTGATTCTGGCAGCAGCATTTAGGATAGATTGTAGGGGAGACAAGTGAGAGGCAGGAAGGCCGGACAGCAGGAGGTTACAGTAATCAAGACGGGAGAGAATGAGGGCGTGAATGATCGTAGTACCAACAGTAATGTGGAAGGAGGTAGTAGGGCCAGGTTTGGGAGGAAGTATGAGGAGCTCTGTTTTAGCCATGTTGAGTTTAAGGCGATGGAGGGCCATCCAGGATGATATAGCAGGTGTAAGGTCGGGTGTTGAAAAGTATATTTGTGTGTCGTCAGCATAGAGGTGATATTTAAACCCAAAAGATGTTATTAGTTCACCTTGAGAGAGTGTGTACAGAGAAAAGAGAAGAGGACCCAGGACAGAGCCCTGGGGTACCCCCACAGAGAGATCAATAGAGGAGGAGGAGGTGTTAGCAGAAGAGACACTGAAAGTACGATGGGAGAGGTAGGATGAGATCCAGGATAGAGCTTTGTTCTGAATACCAAGAGTATGGAGAATGGGAAGGAGAAGAGGGTGATCCACAGTATCAAATGCTGCAGAGAGGTCGAGTAATATGAGCAGAGTGTAATGACCTCTGTCTTTGGCAGCATGGAGGTCGTCAGTTATTTTAGTGAGGGCTGATTCGGTGGAGTGAGCAGTGCGGAAGCCATATTGTAGAGGGTCTAGGAGAGAATAGGTGTTGAGAAAATGGAGCAAGCGAGAGAATACAAGACGTTCAAGGAGTTTAGAGGCAAAAGGCAGGAGGGAGACAGGTCGATAGTTAGAAAGACAGGTAGGGTCAAGCTTGCTGTTTTTGAGTAATGGTTTGAACGTTGCATGTTTGAAGGAGGATGGAAAGGTTCCAGAGCAGAGGGAGGAGTTAAAAATGTGTGTGAGCGTAGGGATTATAGTAGGAGCAAGAGGTTTTAGGAGATGGGAGGGAATGGGGTCAAGAGGGCAAGTGGTAGAGGGAGAAGAGGCGATCAACAGCGACACATCCTCCTCTGAGACAGTGGAAAAAGAGTCAAGGAAGGCAGGAGGAGAGTTAGGAAGAGGTGTAGGATGGGAAGAAGAAACAGAGCGGATGTTCTGACGTATGGATTCCACCTTTTCCTTAAAATAGTCAGCAAAGTCCTGAGCGGAGATGGAGGAAGGAGAGGCAGCTGAGGGTGGTTTGAGTACAGTATCAAAGACAGAGAACAGTCGGCATGGGTTAGACTTGTGCATGTTGATTAGTGCAGAAAAGTAGGCTTGTTTAGCTTGCGAGAGGGCAGAGTTGAAACAGGATACCATAAATTTGTAGTGAAGGAAGTCTGCGAGAGTGTGAGACTTCCTCCACAGGCGTTCAGAGGAACGAGTGGAGGAACGCAGCATGCGTGTGTGGGAATTTAGCCAGGGTCTAGGGTTAGAAGGGCGAGTGCGGCAGAGAGAAAGTGGGGCATGTAGATCAAGAGAGGAGGACAAGACAGAGTTGTAGTTCCTGACCAGGTTGTCGGGGTCTGTAGCAGAGCTGAGAGTGGAGAGGGAGGAGCGTAAAGTGGACTCAAAGTCAGGTAAGTGAATAGAGCACAGGTTTCTGCAGAACCGGGATGTAGATGGATGTGGAAAAGAGGAGAAGCGAGATAGAGAGAATGAGATGAGATGATGGTCAGAGAGAGGAAAAGGGGAAATGGAGAAATCGGAGAGAGAGAAGTTCTTAGTGAAAACCAAGTCTAAGTAGTGGCCATCCTTGTGGGTGCTGGCTGCAGTCCACTGTTGAAGGCCAAAAGAAGAGGTTAGAGAAAGAAAGCGGGAAGCCCAAGGGAGAGAGGGGTCATCAATGTGGCAATTGAAGTCCCCAAGGAGAAGAACAGGGGAGTCTGAGGAGAGTAAGAAAGAGAGCCAGGATTCAAAGTGAGAGAGAAAGGCAGAATGGGGATGAGTAGAGGTAGGTGGGCGATAGATGACCGCCACATGAACAGGGAGAGGAGAGAAAATCTGGACAGTGTGAGCCTCAAAGGAGGGAAAAGCAAGAGAGGGAGGAATAGGAAGGGTACGGTAACGACAGAGAGAGGAGAGCAGGAGCCCCACGCCTCCACCCCTGCCATCAGTGCGCGGAGTGTGGGAGTAGTAAAGGCCACCATAGGAGAGGGCAGCTTCCAGAGCAGAGTCAGACTTGTTGTAAAGTCTGATGTGCCTCCTCTCTTGTGAAGTGTATAGACGAGGGGTGGACAACTCCAGTCCTCAAGAGCTATCAACAGGTCAGATTTTCAGGATATCCCTGTTTCAGCACAGGAGGCTCAGTTGGTGATTGAGCCACCTGTGCTGAAGCAGGGATATCCTGAAAACCTGACCTGTTGGTCGCTCTCATAGAATGGAGTTGGCCACCCCTGGTATAGATATTGGCAGCTGCAGTTTCTGCCGGGACTGAGCGCCCCGCTTATTTTTCTATGTTTAGGTGTGCACCTCCTCAACGCTTCATTACTGTAAAAAGCAATACGTAGCAAGGCAACATAACAAGTGCTTGAAGGCATTAAAATGTCGCAGGAGGGAAGTAAGCCAGCATAATAATGATTGTGACGCAAAAGAGAGCCAGGACACACACACACACTATGAAAGAGCATACAGTGCTGAAAATGTGGATTTGTGTTTATTTAAATGCACAGCATTTTTATAGTCATTAGTCAAGTTTTAGTGCTCTTGACTGATGAGGCCTATTTCAGTTACCCACAGGGTTACATAGAGTCTTGGTAAAAGGAACCAGCAGGGGTTTTGCTATTAAGATAACATTATCAGCTTTAAAACATTTAAAGCAGTTGTTACATAGAAACGTTTGATCAATGGCCCCAAAAGTCACTAAAATGTATTGCTTCTGCAGAGAGTAGTTAATGTAATTTGTCACTTGTGTGTGTGTGGTTTTTTTTTAATGTTTTTTTAAAGAAATACTAATTAAGGTACTTGCAATCTAACTTATTTGGAAATGGTTATGGATTGTATTACTTTTTGTTTATGTATTGTGCAAAACACAAAAGGGAGTAATAACTTGCAAAATATGCGACTGACAATTTCTATAAAAGCAACAAAAAACCCCACAAACTAAATGTAACACTCCCGGCCCGGCTAAGGCTACGGCCCCAGGGGTCACGGCTGCACACGCTGGAGCATCTGGCGGCACTAGGGACCTAGCCTTATAACGAGATTACATCGTTGTACAGTGTTGGCTACTCAGCATGGGTTATCTTCAGTCAGGGTGCTGGATTCAGGAGGCTGGGCGATGATGTAGCAAGAATGGAAATTATGGGCGCCAGGAACTTTTATAGTACAAGATCAGTCTTTTATTCATGTCCCCAGGCACGGGGCCTTTCCACACTCATGCAACACCATTGTACCATTTTCTAGTAAGAGGAAGAAGTCCTTTTGGTACATGCTCTCCTAAGGAAGGGAAAAGACAGGGAGGCCCCCAATAACATGCACTCATACAGCAACAAAAAAAACCCAATGATATTAATCTGATCAATAATAGGTAGGCTAGATGGCAGGCACTACCTAGGGAATAATATCATGACTCCTGTGGTCGTACAACCTGGTGTACTGACTAGGTGGGCGGATGGTCAAGAAACTTCAGTAAAATAAAACATTGATCAGAAACCTACATAACACTGGATAAAGCTGTACTATACAGAGGAGAACATTTGAGAGCCAAAATTAACTAATTGTGAGGTCGCGTTTAGACTTTAATTTGATTTTATTAAGGATCTAGAAATCACATGACTGTGAAGATAATATATGTTAAATAAAGGTTGCATTTTATTATAAAAGAAAAAGGAGGCCCTCTTCAGAGCGCACATATAAGTGTCTTTTCTGTAATTTTTGCGTTGACATATTCCCTTTTATGGGTTGCGTTTTCTAGTATGCTCCCCATAGCAGCATTCTATTTCTATAATTCAAGCACTTGAATATCCCCACTCTAGGTCTGGCGCCCGCTGCTTCATGCAGTGGCCCAACTCTGTGAGCCCTTTCAATTTCAATGGTGGGCGCATCTCGATCTAGGCCCAACATGAGAGGGAGCTCTTTGGATATGAATTGGAAGGGTTTCTCTACTTTAATATCTTCAGGGACTCCAACCAGTCTCAAGTCGCTCCTTCTGGAGCAGGTTTCTTAATCGTCCTGCTTGTTAAGAGCTATTTGCTGTTTGTTTTTTTTATAGCTACCTCTGCTGCTTCAGTTGCATACTGGTGCCGGAGGAATTCAGGAATCTGTTCATTACCAGACCTCCTTCCCTTCAGGTAAGTAGTTCTTTCCATATATTTTTTTCTGCAGTAGACCACTGTTTGCCACTTTATTTGTAGGGGGTTCCACAGAGCTCACATGCAGTCTGTGTGCTATACCGGAAGGCTCATGTTTGTTATTAATACATTTATGATCATTTTATTTTAGGAATTGTCTGTCCCTTTCTGCATTCTAAGCCTATTTTGTATACATTTTTATAGATTGGGACCCAAAATTGCTTTTTCATATAGATTATTAGATAATTAATTAGATAATTATATTTAAAATATATATTTTTTTCATCTCAGACAGTACAACTACTTTTCTAAGTAACTTCGACAGCTTCTATCAAGATACATGACAAAACTAATTAGATAGTAAGCTCCTCGAAGCAGGGACTCCTCTTCCGAAATGTTACTTTTATGTCTGAAGAACTTATTCCCATGATCTGTTATTTGTATTATTTGGTATTTATATGATTGTCACGTGTAGTACTAATGTGAAGCGCTATGTACACTAATGGCGCTATATAAATAAAGACATACATACAGTACATACAAAACCCATGCAGCATTTAACATATGATAACTTTTTTCTGCTTGCACATTGACATGCAAATAGGTATGGGTTGATCATAACTTTCCTTAAAAACCCCAATTTTCATATACTGTACTTGTAATGTTCAATAAATCAGGTTAAGATCTGGAACCCGTAAAGTTTTTGCTTAGTGTCAACCTTTTCTTGCCAGGATTTGGGAAATTGCTCTGGTTTTTGAAGATTAAATGCATGAAATAAAAGCATGTTATAAATAAATGATAATAACACTCAAGGTATAGTGTAGGAGAAGTTTCAGGTGTGACTTTTTGCAGAAACTTAAAGCCTGGCTTGTGGGGAGTTTTTGCACATGTTGACGTTTTTATGCAACATGGAATTCTTTATTCACGCTTGGATTTGTCGTCCATTGAAACTGGAGTTATATGGGCCAGGGTGGTTTCTTCATATACAAATAATAAACACACAGATACCCAACAAGCTCTGAGAAACCCTACCATTACCGCATAATATATATATGTATATAAGTGTCAAAAGGAGTGCTAGTGGGCGTGGCTAAATGTATACAACAAAAAACAGACAAAGGTGCCCAAAGCTACTTTTAATGTGACAAAAATACACAGTGAAATACCTATATATTCTCTTTAAAAAAGGGTAATTTAGTTTAACCCTTTGGCCAAAGCGTCTTAAGCCTGCTGCCACATTCAAGGCATGATCATAGCAGGTCCGAACAATCCCTGGGTTAAAATTCTTATTAACCTGTATAATTACAGGAAGAATGATCACATTTGATCTGGTTTGGTTTTATATACAAATCAATACTGTAAAGGAATCAAATAATCATGGAGGGACATTACACGTTGACAAATCAAAGTCATTTTGAATGGTTTATTGCGTAAAAAAACCATTAGAATGCAATTTTTTTACTTAATTAATTTAGCGTAAAATACACACAAAAGAACGTGATTGAGCTAATATAAAAAATGTAGTCTTTCTATCAATGATGAAATATTGATCTGGTAGCATTCTTGCTCCTGCAACAAATTCCAGTTGTCTGCTGGTTAATGTTTGCTGTTGAGACTCATTAAAAAGCCGAGGGAATAACGGTGGTGTTATATTGTAGATGTGTTTATCTGTAATGTTGCATTCTTTAAATTGTCACAAAATAATTGACAGAAGTCTTTAATAAATGATTTTTGGTAATGCGATAAATACAATGGAAATCTTGCACCTCCACAAATTAGAATGATTGAATTTGACTGAATCTTTCCCCAACTGCGACAGAACTAAACGACAGCTCTGTCATTTTTAAATTATGTACAAGAAAATTGTTGTAAGCATTTACCTCCCCGGGGGGCTAATTTAGGAATTCATTCCTCTTCAATTTTATTCTGTAACTGATCTGGAATGTGTATCAGTTTTATTTAATCTTGCTATGTACTTCTGCTTTTTGAAATAAGGCTTTTGCTGAAGAGGAGAGAGAAAGGAAAGGGACATGAGAGAAACACCAATTTTAGGAGAGGGCCCATTGACTTGTCGATCTAAAAGTGCATGGAAGTGAGATGTTATACCATGTGATTTTTAGAATTAATAATGAATATAGATGAAGCTTCATTATTCTTGTCTGCCTGACAAGTAAATTTAATGATATATAATTATATTATATATTGTGTATAATAATATGTGTAGACATTTATGGAGTTGTGTTATTTTTTGTTATCTGGTGTGTATGTGGTTTTCTGGGTAATGTGTAAATGCAGTATAGCAATTTGATGTCAAGTTACTGAATAAAGTTTTGTATGTTTGGAACTTTTGGAAAAAAATACAGTGCTAAAGCTTCTAAACTAATTAGTGCTTATCAAAATAGTGACAAGTGAATAATACTTATATAAGCTAGGCTGCCTAGTAACCTACTGCCTAGTACAGACAGAAACAGAACATAAAACAAATAAACCAGGCGCCAAAAAGCAAACTGTGATCTTCTGACCATCAATAAATGTCCAATTGGAAAATCCTGTGATCCTTGATGAGACTGCACACACGGTCTTTCAAACCATGAAACAAAATACAAAGACAAGAAAACAGATCATAGCATAACACTGCTGGGTAAAGGCAATCTCACTATAACATAACAACATATAACTAGACTACATATAACACTACAATACCCAGTGCTAAACTAGAACAAGATGTATTAAAATATAAAGTGAATTATATCAAATAAAATTAGAACTGTGCGGACACCAAACACAGACAGCTGGTCTTCCGATGATTTAAATTAGAATCCTACTTACAGGAAGCAGGATTACAGTAAGCAGTCAGACACTACAGTCCTGGGTCTGAGAAGCAACGAGTGGGCACTGCGCCACGATCCTCACTTCGGCGTCGTTGATGTTAACATCCGAGTCTCACTCCTACTCCTGCCGCTCACGTAACCTTGAGAAAGGGCTGGAGAGCCTGAAACATGTAGGAGATTTTGTTTTTTATGTTAGTTTGTTTTTTGTTTTTAACAATGTAATTCAATAAACCTTTTTTATTTTTTGCTACCTCTGGTGAGTTGATCGGTGCTTTCTCTGGGTTCCTGCTGTTCCACCAATTTTTTCAACTCTACTGCCCCACGATTGGAGTGACGCACTTCCGAAGCGCAGGTTCCGGCAATTCGCTATGCCTCATGGGAGAACGCCGAGAGGAGACGGGCACCTCCATGTGAGTAGCTTGAAGTTTTTCCCGGACGGTCTGAGGCTTCGGTATCACCATAGCTTCAGCACGTGGGATCCTACAAGGCTTTATCATAAGGACACAGGTATTTACCTCAATATCTTTGGACATTAAGGGATGCAGAAGCTAGGACCGAGATATTTATGCTAATGAGTTACTAAGGGTTCGGTTCAAGGCTGGCTCTAGTTTCTCTAGCTACTCTCTTATTGGGTCCATCTTTCCCTGTTAGTTCAGTCCTTCATTGTACACAATAGGCGATGTTATTTGCCCAAGAACTTATAACCTGATTTGCTGCGGATTTAGAACCATCTTTTGGACTTCATATATGTCATATAGTTAGGGGTTTAAGACCTGCACATCCGGTGTTAAACCCCTGAGGAAGTAAAGTTCTTTTACGAAACGCGTAGGGTGGGGGCATTGAGTCACCAATGCTGGACTGTGTGGTATAGCATTACATAGAACAGGCACGACGAGCTATCAGCCCTGGAGGAGAGGAGTTCCTGTCGCTCCGTAAATGTAACGCGTGCAGGCGCGAGTCTGACATTCGAGAGGAAGAGGCCTGTTCACTAAGGGGGATCCGCGGTAAGCAACATGTCAGCGTGAGTCCCCCAGCTCATCAGCCTCTCTGACTACGATAGGTTACATGAGCGGCAGGAGTAGGAGTGAGACCCGGATGTTAACATCAACGACGCCGAAGTTAGGATCGTGGCAGAGTGCCCCCTCGTTGCTGCTCAGACCCAGGACTATAGTTTCTGACTGCTTACTGTAATCCTGCTTCCTGTAACTAGGATTCTAATTTTACATCATCGGAAGACCAGCTGTCTGTGTTTGGTGTCCGCACAGTTCTAATTTTATTTGATATAATTCATTAAATATTTTAATACATCTTGTTCTAGTTTACCACTGGGTATTGTAGTGTTATATGTAGTCTAGTTATATGTTGTTATGTTATAGTGAGATTGCCTTTACCCAGCAGTATTATGCTATGATCTGTTTTCTTGTCTTTGTATTTTGTTTCATGGTTTGAAAGATCGTGTGTGCAGCCTCATCAGGGATCACAGGATTTTCCAATTGGACATTTATTGATGGTCAGAAGATCACAGTTTGCTTTTTGACTTTTGGGCAATTGGTTTTGATGAATTACGCATACGTTTGTAAATTCCCTGCTTATATACTGTAACAAAAAACAAATTGTATTGTATTGTATGTCTTTATTTATATAGCGCCATTAATGTACATAGCGCTTCACAGTAGTAATACATGTGGTAATCGAATAAATAACAGATTATATAAATAACAGTGCAATGTAGGTTGGTGCAACGCACAGCAAAAAAGGTGATGGCAGGTCTGGCAAAAATATTTCTTTATTGTGAGGACATAAAAACAGAAGGCTGCAACCTTCTACGCGTTTCGTGCAGACAAATTGCACTTTATCAAGAAGTGACTTCTTGATAAAGTGCAATTTGTCTGCACGAAACGCGTAGAAGGTTGCAGCCTTCTGTTTTTATGTCCCCACAATAAAGAAATATTTTTGCCAGACCTGCCATCACCTTTTTTGCTGTGCGTTGCACCAACCTACATTGCATTGGATTTCTCCCTATTGGCAACAGCACGCAGACTGAGAGGACCACTGGTGACACATTCGTTAGTACTTACCTGGGGCCAGCCCAATGAGGTTAGGGGGGGTGTTTTTTGGCATCTACCCCTGCCTTCAGGGCAACTGGAGCCCCTTTCTAGGTTTGAATAGTATCATGTCCCAGAAGTGTTCCTCTCACATTATAACCTGATGGGTTTTCATGCTTGAGCACCACATCACCTTTTCTGTATATATAAATAACAGGTCATGGGGATAAGTGCTTTAGACATAAAAGTAACATTAAGGAAGAGGAGTCCCTGCCCCGAGGAGCTTACAATCTAATTGGTAGGTAGGGAGAATGTACAGAGACAGGACCAACACCTCAACGTAGTTTCTGGCAGGTGGAGCCCTAGTATTGCCACTAAACAATGGAGCTCCTGCCTAGATCTCCTCTAATCTTTAACCATCATGCTGCAAAACGTCTGATTAGGAGTTACATCAGTAACAGTGATGGGAGCCTGGGCTTGACACACCTAGCAGGTCAACTATTTTTTACATCTGACCTGCTCCCTGGAAGTCAGAGGTACCAGAAATGTTGTAAGGCCTAACCATGCATGGTGCTGCAACTGTGGTCATTTTACTGAGGCCTCAGTGCATGGAGGCAAATAGATCTCCAATTTAAGTTTAATCATACTTGTAAATATTTATATGTCTGGTGAATTTCTGACAGAAAAGAAAACAAATTGCGGAGACCACATGTCGAAATCAGTGGACTGCTTCGGAGTGCCTAGTGGAGGCTGCCGGGAAGCGGAATGTAAAGAGAGATCGGACTCACCTCCAAGCCAAGTCAGGTGACACCACGAGATTGACAATGAGATAAGGCTGGAGCGAAGGGAGATAGATGGACGAACAGTGCTCCTCTGCTTCTCAGTTGGGGTATGTACACCGGGCCGGTGTAGTGCAGATAATGAATTAAAGGGCCAGTATGCCAAAAAAAGAGGCCAGATCTCACTGCAGACCACTCAATAATTGGATGACTCAAAGATCGTATGTCCCTAGAAGCAGGATTAGGCCTCGTTCAGGGTGCTGGCTTTGGAGGGGTGGCGTGCTTACATGCGAGCGGCCGTCCAAAACAATGTATTGAAAGTGAATTGTGGTTGTAAGGGTAGCAGCTGCCCTGTCTCAGAAGTACGGAGTTGACGCTGGCTACAGTTTCAATAACAACCCAAGTTGTTTTTTGAAGCTGCAGCAGCGTCACTGCAGCCAATGAAATCATTCTTGAGAATGATTTCAAGACAGCAACTCCGATCCCTAAGCTGAGGTCTGTAGCCCCGCCTCCTCAACTCTTGAAAAAGTCTACTGGGGATGATGCGCACACATCGCCCAGCAGACTGCCGCTCGCACACGTGAACGCCCGCCCTCCAACTCCTGCCTCTGGCACCCTGAACGAGGCCTTAAATATACTACATGCATGAGGTAGAGGGTTTCTTACTCCCTGCATTACTCTTCCCAATGATAAAGACTGATTACCCAAGCCTAGATTTGCCAGGTGTCCCATATATACTGGATTGTCCCCTTTTTAGACCCCCTGTCCTATTTTCCTGGGAACTCATGACGGGACTGCTAAATGTCCCATTTAAGGAGTCTGAGGCTGCATGCACAAAATGGCGTGTGGCGGCGCCTGCACACAGGAACATAGGATTGCGGGATTGGAGGATGTCTGGATCGATGGACAATGGGAGCAGAGGACATGGATGGGGGGGGGGGAGAGACATGGATTGGGGTGGGGTGAGACATGGATTGGGGGGTGATAGACATGGTTGGGGGGCTGAGAGATACATAAGGGGAGTCTGGAGGGGTTGAGATTGGGGAGGCTGGAAGATGGAAGGGGGCATGGAGATAGATTGTGGTTGGGAGTTGGTGAGAGATGAATTGAGGGGTGGGAGAGGGTGAGAGATGATTGGAGTAGGGGTGTGAGAGATGAAGTGGGGGGGTTGTTACATGAATGGGGGGCTTGTGGAGCTGAGAGATGGATAAGGGGAGTGTGGGGGAGGGTTTGAGAGATGGATTGGGGAGGCTGGGAGATAGATTGGGGGTTGAGAGATGGTTTTGGAAGGAGGTATGAGACATGGAGGGAGAAGAGTGGATGATAAATAAATGAAGGGGTGAGAGAGGAAAGGGTAGAGGGGGGAGTTTGTATGGTACATGAGGGAGAGCGGGGATTTGCATCCCTCTAACCTATACTATGCCAACTATGGTAACGCTGGGGTGCGACGAAGCTCACAAGGCAAAGAGAGAGATTGTTGCTGGTCAGAGCGGTGTCACAAGTGACCCGGGGGTGGGGGGAGTAGCCGTGCCAATGGGAGCCGTTATCGCTGGGTCCGGGGAAGGTCTATTTATGTGTAGCCCTTGTACCCCCCTAAGTGAGATTGGGATCATCTGATTCTCTGGCTACTCCATTTAGGTGTTGTGCGGTACCTGTGTGGCAACAGAAGGGCCGAGTGCTCTGCGGTGTTGTGGGGAGAACAGGATAGGTTTACAGGTTACCTTAGTCGTGGGTGCAGCGCCTCCAGTCATCATGGGTCCTTTGGATGGAAGGAGAGTCCATACTGACACCTTGTTCTTGATTCTCAGACAGTGATCCCACTGGTGATGGTACAACTGTGTTTATTGGCAGGTACATATCTTACAGCATGGCATTGCTTTCTTTTTTGCATGGGGCTCCTCCTGAGGCCTCCTAGTGAGACCCAGGGTAGCTGGTACTCACTCCACAGGGGGAGGAAAGAGACACCCCTAGTTTTGTGAGTGTGCCAGTATTTATACCCTATGGGTGTGATTGTAACTCTGTCTCATAACAAAACAGATCTGGATGCTGATAGGCCATCACATCCAGTATGTGACCCAATCAGTACCCACCCCTCAGACTGACACTCTCTGGCTGCTGCTAGGCCCGCCCTTGGATACATCTAATGTATGTGGAGAATGTGGAGGGTGGTCCACTGTGTCAAATTCTGCAGAGAGGTCGAGTAATATGAGCAGAGTGTAATAACCTCTGTTTTTGGCAGCATGGAGATCATTAGTTATTTTATTGAGGGCTGTTTCATTCGAGTGAGCAGTGCAGAAGCCAGATTGAAGAGGGTCAAGGAGAGAATGGGTGTCGAGAAAGTGGAGCAGGTGAGAAAATACACGACGTTCACACCTAATGTGAAACGCGTAGGAGGGTCCACACTTTTTTTTTAATGCTGGTCAGAGCAGGAGTCTAACAGAAGGAGAGACACTCTGGGAAGGAGTGTGGAGATGACCATCTGACAGACACTGGGAAGGAGTGTGGAGTTGGATTGTGACCAGCTGGAGATACATGTCAGAGTGGCTGCTGTGTGTTCAGCACTCTAATATCCTGAAGCAGAGAAGCGGACAGGGGAAACCCATTTGAAGTGGGTCCCTGCACCTAGGAAAGGTAGATCTCATTCCCTAGGCACCCATACAGTGTGTGTATAATTTTGTATTTTGTATTCTTGTGTGTTTCTGAGGATTTATCCAAAATAAACCTCATTTTATTTCACTGCCTTGTTTTGCCCTGTGATTGATCCCTTAAATATAAATGGTGTTAAAAGACCTGGTATACCATGACAGCTCGTTTATCCAAATGCATTAAATATTGACTATATCATTGCAAATCTTCCACTGTAAACTGAAATGACTAGACCTCTCTCACTATCTTAGGCTAAGGCCCCGGTAACTCAGCTGCAACGCACGCCCGCGAGATTGACGGCGCGTGCAGCCGATTACCTGGTCTGCAGGGAGCTGCAGGAAGAGAGACCGGGGGGGGCGTGGCGGGGGAGTGACGGGGGCGCGGCCATGACATCACCCGGCACCTCATTGGCTGAACCGCCGGGGGGCGTGTCGTATCGCTCGACGCGAGTCCTGCTCTCAATTCTATTGAGAGCAGGAGCAGCTCTCGCCTCAGCGCTGCGGCCCCCCCTCACAGCGGGCCCGGCGCCATTGAGGGGAGGGCTCTCGTCCGTGCAGCGTCCACCACAGCGGTCAAGCCCTTACTGTGTGTCCTACGCTGAGGATTGACCTCCCTTCCACCATTCAATACACAAAACCCTTTGGTAAGAGATGTAGTTAGGGGTAGGAAAAGATTAAGATGTACATTTACACTAAGACAATCGCCACCCAGACGCTCCTTATCTTTGGAAATCCTGAGTTTCACTTGGGAGATATATTTAATCCTTTTTGATATTTCGCGTAATGATAATGACAATTTTTCTTAATCACAATTTGCAAATTATTCTCAATTTTGGGATTTTAAAATCAAACTTGAGCTCCCAAATAGTCAATTTTTTAAGTATCTACATCATTACATTAACTCTGTCATAAAGGGAAGATTATTCTGTGGATTTAACACTTAGAATGTTTGTATTGGGCGGTACTGCACACACACGGGTAGTACAAATGACACAGGGTCATAGCTTAAGGTTGGAGGAAAGGAAATTTCACCAGCAACAAAGGAAACAGTTATTTACAGTAAGGGCAGTTAAAATGTGTAATTCATTACCTATGGAGACTGTGATGGCAGATACAATAGATATCTTAAAAAAAAAAAATAGAATAGACATCTTTATAGAAAGGAATGGTATACAGGGATATACCAAATAAGTAAACATGGGAAGGATGTTGATTCAGGGAGTAATCTGATTGCAAATATTTCGAGTCATGAAGGAATTCATTTTCCACCTTATGAGATATCATTAGATGATACTTCACTGGGGTTTTTGTTTACCTTCCTCTGGATCAATATACAGGTAGTCCTCGCTATCCAACGTTTCACTTTACAATGAATGGCGTATCCAATGCTTTACAATTCAACCCCATGGGCCGTTTTTTGACACCGGAATGCGTTATCCGACGCCTGAATGCGTTATCCAACACTCACCACCGCTGATTAACATGGGACTCACTTTACAACAGTTTCACTATCCAACGCTACTTCCAGAACGGATTCCGTTGGATAATCGAGGACCGCCTGTACTGTAAATACAAATCTAGAATAAAATATATGTCGTCTAAATTTAGCACAGGTTGAACTTGATGTATGTATGGTTTTTTTTCAACCTCATCTACTATGTAACTATGTAACTATGTAAACTGATCACTGATCCTCTTATGGAATTGAATGTCAGAAAAAGTCAAAATAGTATTCTACAAAAGTGGTTGGTGGATTTTGAAGACATAACAGACATAAAGTTTAACCTCAAAGGATATAATCGTACTAAAATGTTCTGTCGACTGATCTTAGAGAACTTCAATTTAAAATACTGCACAGATCTTATATATCCCTGTACCTACTTTCTTAATACAAACAAACAAAATCATACTCCTTGATAAAGGACCCGTTGGTCCGAAACGCGTAGGAGGTCCCTGTCTGTGTCCCCCAAGGGGGTGAATTTGTCTCCTACTATACTGCAATAAAGGAAAAGTTTTTTTATTCCACACCTGACTCCCTGGCTGTGCGCCATTCGTTTTTTCTTCTGGATATATCTGGATTCTGGATCCTTCTTGGCTTGCACGCCGGCAGAAAAACCCTGGAGATGACGTGAGTGGGGCTTATTGGTTTAGACTGTTATAGTTAAGTCTGACTGTTGTCACTGTGATACTTACAAGTCTTCATTTACCTACCCACTCCCACTGGTATCTCCAGGGGCTACATTATTTATATCATTGTATGTAGTTGCTGCGGGTTTGAGCACCCTAACTCTGTATCTATCTAACTCTGATACTCAACTTTGTACATTTACAGTAGGCATAGTTCGTTGGTTTTTATAATGAATACTTGTGGCCAAAAAGTACCAAATAAAGTCCCCCCATGTGTCTTGAAGTGAATAAAAGGCGACACTGCTGAAAAGTTTTTTCCTTGACAGGATTAATGTACTTCTATCAGTTGTCACTTAGCTATTTTTATGGAGTTTGAAATGTTAAACTATTTTAACGGGAGGACTTTTCTAACATCTACCCCAGGGGAATCCGGTTATAATACATTTAGAAATCAGCAGATGCATTAAAATTGTCTTCCCTTGTATTAAAATGTGATTGCAATTATATTGAGAAATCAGAGAATGCAACTATACTATGCAAAATACTAAATACACTAAAATACTGCCTTTCAACCATTTTCTTAACTCCAGGGTTCTGATTGGGAAAGAAGTGCTTACGACATGCATTGTTATAACAAGTGAGCAAAGAAATGTCTGTCATTGGAGATTTGTTTCTTTCTTTTTAGAAATGCTAGTATGTTCTCCATTATCCGAATCCAACAAGTAGAAAAACGGAGAATAAACTATAACCTAGTGTAACAAAGTTCCCCCCCTCCCAATCGCAGATAGGGACCATGTGTGGGACTCTACATGTGTTACCGTGTCTGGTGCAAAACCTGTTAGGCTCACAGGAGGCCTGAGCCTCCACTGATGGGAACCTGGGGTGTATCCTGGAACGATGCTCGTAGCGCCTCCACCTGTGCAGGATTCTAGTGTGTAGAATAACCCCTGACACAGGACCCACATACAGTAACCAATCCACAAGGTTATAGGTAAAAACAGTTTACTATATGTATCACAATCATCAGTAGCGTCACCCGGTAACACTAGGTCTCACAGGGCCATAACCCCACACCATACACCCCAACACAGTGTACCAAGAGTCCCACACCCACCCAAGTGTGAGACAGCGATGCCCACTAATTTGAGTTGTTGGTTGGTGCACATGTTATGAGGAAGGTACCTGCCGGGTGTGTCCACACCCGGGCGCGCAGGGGCTGTACTTGGGGATCCACGGATCCAGAAGGGTGATCCATGATGCCTCTGCCTCTATGGTTGGTGGCTCCCTCGTGGAGCGATCCACCTTTAGAACCTCTTACTTCTGATGCTGGGTGATCAAGTCTGACGTGCGGGCAGGTTGAGCGCGCTCGAAAGTTAATTTTTTTGGTTTACTCAAGCCCCAAGCGTGGGTGAGCGTGCGTGCTTGCGCACGAGCGCGTGTGCGCCACTTGAGTGGGGACTTACATATATAGATATATGTAAGTAAAAGCGTCAAGCTCCGCCCGCTCAGCACTAGCGCGGACGCAGCCTAAGGTGTGTCTGTCCTGAAAATGAAGAGTGTCCTTAAAGGCAGGAGAATTGCTTTGGTATTGTACATTATACGGTAGGTAAAGAGCAGGGCAAGTTATAATTGGAATTTACCAAGTTGTTTATGCCGCATGTAAAAGGACAAGATATACAATTGCTGGTTTCTGCGACTGTATTGTATATCTTTTGTCATTGGATTTTTTTTATATCATTATATTAGATAGAAATAGGTCCAGGGCTCTATGTCCAATTAGTTTTACTGCAAAACGTTATTTCAGCCAAGAGCTGTCAATGCATACTGCCTCCAGGGTTATATTCTGCCTAGCTAAATTGGATTAGGTTAGACATGTGTGGCGAGGCCTTTTAACATGCATCTGTTTACTGTCATTGTGAACGTGTATTATATTTTGGTACATTAATACTACTTAAACGCAACTCGTGTCAGTCTCTCAATATCCAATTCACTGTAAATGACACCTCTGTTATCTCATAGTAAATGTTGGAAAACATTTGAAAATCTATGGCATATAAACACAAACAACTAGAGTTTACTTCTAATTGCGCATAACTTTACTGCAAATATTGCTGATAATGTAAGTGTTAGGGGACAAAAGGGATTGTATTGATTCTGAGAGGAAATTATTAGATCAGTAATTTTCAACCGTGGTCCCATGGGTACCCCCCAAAGCCGGGATAACGTGGGTACCTTTCAAGGCTGGGGTCCCAAGGGCACCACTCAAGGGTTCTGTGGCTGCCCAGGGATTGAGCTGGGACAACTGTCCCAACTGTACAATGCTCGGCAGCAAAGGCTCCCCAGCAGCAGTGGTGGCGGTTACCTGGCGTGAACACTGCAATCATTCGCCTTCCTCCTCCGGTCGGCGATGAATGTAGAGTCCAAATTCCGCTCGACCAGAAGGGGCGAGCTGTGGACCAGCCTCACTCTCTCCGGCTGTTTCTTCACTGTCTCTCTTCTGCGCTCTGTAAGGCTGAGGACCGCTGTCTGTCTGTCCCCGCTGCCTCCTTCCGACGAGGCTCACTACGCGCTGTGACACGTCAGCCACCAGGGGTTGCAAGAGGATTGCGATCCCGAGCAGTGACGCGTCACGTGGTGCGCTGGTGAGCCTATCAGTGCCGGGGGCAGGAGTGTCAGAGCTTCCCCCACCTCCAAAAGGTAGGGGGGAAGTGTGTATATGTGTTGTGTGTTGTGTGTGTTGTATATGTGTGGGGGGGACGGACGGACCGGGGGGGGCAGGGGGGGAGTCGGACGGACTGACCGGGGGGACAGATGGATGGATGGACAGACCGGGGGGGGGGGCGAATGGACCGACGGGGGTGGGGGAGCAGCACAGAGAGCGAGCAGCAGAGGGCATGTGTGGGGGCTCGCTGCACCCTCTTGCAGCCCGCGATACCCCCACTGCAGCCCTCCGCTCAAACCACGCCCCCCCCCCTCAAACCACGCCCCTCTCCAACTCCCGCTCCCTACGGACCGCAGGTAGCAGTCAATTGCCTCTCAACGCGCTGCCTGCATGCAGTGTGGGCGCGCTGACTGAGGCAGCGGGGCCTCGGCCTAATGCCGCCTGGGCTCCTGTCCAGTATCTCCCATATTCCAGATGTCTATCTCCAATAAGACTGCCTCGGTCTTTCAAGGTTCCTAGGTCTGACAGATATGTGTGTGTATATTGTTCGAAAGAGGGGGAGGGGAGTGTAAGAGAGTGGGGGAGGATGTGTGTGTGAGAGAGAGGGGAAGGGGAGTGTAAGAGAGAGGGGGAGGGTGTGTGTGAGAGAGAGGAAGGGGTGTGTGAGAGAGAAGTGCAAGGCTGCGTTTATAGTGCATGTGACGGCGCAAACAACAAACTGCCCCTTATCAGGTCGACATAGTGCGCGTGACAGTATGAGCGAGGAATAGCGACCGCGCGCCAGAATTTTGAACCAACAAATTATTTTGGTTTTTTTTCACGCGACGGCCGCACTACGTGAGTGGTTTAGCCAATGAGAGTGAACCAGCCTGGTGACGTCGCGGCCATGCCTCCCAATCGTCTCCCCATCGCCTCCCATCTATATACACGGATCGCTCGGGCGACAGGCGCGCGCGACTCCCTGCGCACTGTCGCGAGCCTGCACTTTATACGCACACCAAGAGAGTGAGAGAGGGATGGGGAGTGTGAGAGAGAGGGCGGAGTGTAAGAGAGAGGGGGAGGGGAGTGTAAGAGAGTGAGAGAGGGATGGGGAGTGTGAGAGAGAGGGCGGGGTGTAAGAGGGAGGGGAGTGTAAGAGAGAGGGGAAGGGGTGTATGAGTGTGTGAGATAGAGGGAGAAGTGAAAGAGGGATGGGAGTATAAGGGAGTATAAGAGAGAGGGAGTGTAGGAGGGGAAGACAGACAGGGGAGAGTGTAAGAGGGGAAGACGGATGGGGGAGAGCATAAGAGAGGAAGATGGATGGAGGGGAAGAGAGAGACAGATGGGGGGGGGTGGGGGGGGGGGTGGCGGGGCAGGGGGGGGGGCAGAGAAAAGGATGGAGGGGAGGGAGGGTTAGGGTTCTCCAGAAGTTCACAATATAATTCTAGGGTTCCTTAACAAAAAAAAGTTGAAAACTACTGTATTAGATGAACAATTGTAGGCAGATTCTGGCATATCATAGTTTTCGCCCAAGATTTACTAAGCATTCCAAACTGTATGGCGCATTTGCTTCATTAAGCACTGCTAAGTTTTCCTTCATTAAGCACTGCTTAGTTTTCATTCATTAAGCACTGCTTAGTTTTCATTCATTTAGCACTGCTTAGTAAATATGACTCTTACTCACTCTGGGGATTAATCTACAAAGTGTGATAGTGACACCTCTGTAAAGTTAGTGTATAAATCTCCCTCCAGGCTAAACAAAATTGCTGCTAAATCTTAGGCACGTTCTATAGTGCCGGGCACGTGCTACGCCGTGCGCGCGTATCTTTAGTTGGCTGACGTCAGTCAGCCTTTGAATAGAAGGGCGCGCGCACGGCAGGGAGAGGGGAGCCAACAGACAGCGGCGAAGATGAGGAACTTCATCTTTTCGCGCCACTGCCTGCGCTCAAATGTATGTATATGTGTGTATGTATGTATGCATGTATGCGTGGATGTGTGTGTTTGTATGGATGTGTGTTTGTATGGATGTGTGTTTGTATGGATGTGTGTTTGTATGGATGTGTGTTTGTATGGATGTGTGTTTGTATGGATGTGTGTTTGTATGAATGTGTGTTTGTATGGATGTGTGTTTGTATGAATGTGTGTTTGTATGGATGTGTGTTTGTATGGATGTGTGTTTGTATGGATGTGTGTTTGTATGGATGTGTGTTTGTATGGATGTGTGTTTGTATGGATGTGTGTTTGTATGGATGTGTGTTTGTATGGATGTGTGTTTGTATGGATGTGTGTTTGTATGGATGTGTGTGTGTCAATAATTGCAGAAGTAAAATAAAAAAATATTTATTAAAGTTTTTTTTTCTTTAAAAAAATCTTATCTAGTGCTTCCTTTCACTCACACAACCCATGCACACACATATACTCACACATGCACACACATATACTCACACATGCACACACATACACGCATATATACATTACATGCAGCTCCCGGCACTATATACAGGAAAATCATGCGGCACGTGCACGCGCGTTCGCATAGGCACGCGCGGCCGCATGCTGTATATAACAGCCCTTAGGCAAACCGGAAGCTGCAGCATCACCAGTTGTGGCGTCCTGTTGGGTGGCCATTTAAATCCTCTTTAAAACCAGTAGGTAATGCATCTTATCAACTGAAGTGTCCCTGCGGATCGGCTCCGAAGACCCCACATTCCCATCCTATAAAATAAAATAAAAAGTGGGCTTAGTATGGGGTGATAGCTGCATTATATACAGTGCATGTTAGAAGCAGAAAGAAGTACAATAGTTTACCAAGTCTTTGAAAGGGGTCAGTATGTTCTACTACAGGGGTGGGCAATTCATTCGTCATTGACCGAGCCACTGATTAAGCCACCTGTGCTGAAGCAGGGATATGCTGAAAACCTAGCCTGTTGATGACCCTTGAGACTGGAGTTGGCCACCCCTGTTCTACTACATATTTGTGGGGGGGAAAAAACGTATGTTGGACCAATAAAAACAGGGTAATCTTACAAAAACGATAATGCCCTATTCAAGTGAGCACCAATAAGCCTTCCTTTGTAATAATGAGTCATTTAGAAGAGAAAGCTATTGTTCACATAGCCTCTATTCATTAATGTCTGTTCTTTCTCCCTTTGGATGGCAGTCTTATTAATGCATTCAGAATTATTAGTACACAATTATACAACATGATTAAAGAACAGATTTAACATAATTAAATAAACGGAATCCATTATTAAAGCAATTCTTTGGTATCGAAGAAGAACTCTATAGTTCCTTTCATCCGAAAACAAGATAAAAAGATTTGAAATATAATGCATACCACGCAAACGTGTGTCTTTTTTGATCTTTTAATGACCCTGAATGCAACAGTTCATGTTTAGAGAGTGCTGGAGAAATTAAGTACAGTATATAACTCCCCTTTAATATCACTTTCATCTACAGCATTTACATTTTGAGTAACAGAGGAAGGAAATAGTGAATCACTGCTTCAAGCAGAGTTTATTTAATTATATTCTATATTTTATTATTTTACTGCATATTTTATTAAATTCAATATAAATATTATAGTCCAAAATAAATATGTATGGTGTTGTTTTCAGTATTAGATTGTAAGCTCTTAGGGGCAGGAACTCCTTTTCCTCTAAGTGTCACTTTTATGTCTGAAGCACTTCTTCCCATTATGTGTTATTTGTATTATTTGTTATTTATATGATTGTCACGTGTATTACTGCTGTGAAGCGCTATATACATTAATGGCACTATATATATATGAAGATATACATACATACGTAAAAGTAAATGTCAGATTTAGATCATTCTTATTGAGGCTTTAGCAAAAGAAATAAGTACACTTTCATCCTCTTCCCAAAATTAAAAAATATCTTCCATGTACTGCATCTCTTCCATGTGATAATCTGTGGAGGCAGAACCCCAGCCCACCAAATATAAAATTCCCCTCACCAACCCATGTATACTGCAGGTTGGCAAAAGAAGGGGCAATTTGTGTGTCCATGTAATTAAAAAGTAAATTCAAAAGGAAAATAGTTGTGTTGTAAAATAAATAAAATGCTATCTAAAATAAAAGTATTTTGAATACGGATACATTGTCCATATTCCCAAAAATATTGGATAGCTTTTAAACCACTATTATAAGGGATTCTCGTATTTAAGGACTGAACATAAAATGTTTTATTATGTGCTAACTTACTCAAATTTACTTTGCCTGTGTTTAGCTTGAAACATTCATAAAAGTTTGAAAAGTCACAAAAAAATGTGAAATTCAGAACTAAATTGTCAAAAGTTGCCAGCGGCAAAGGCATGAAACTCTATATTTCAGTTTCTTACACATGTGTAGAGATGGGCGAACTTTTCGCAATAAGTTCAACTCCGCAACAAAATCACGTTTGCAAGTTTTAATCTTCACGGACGAGTCTGAGTCCCAAAAAACCTTGCCACCCTTTTATTGTTGTACGTGCAAATTTTTGTTCTGTGAACTTTAACAAGTTTAACATTTGCAGACAAATGCGAAAAGCCCTGGTGCAATTTTATTTGTACATTTACTTTGTGGGAACTACAGTATCAAAACAAAAACATTTTTTTTTTATTCGCAGAAGGATTTGAAAAGGTTAATTTTAATCTCTTGAGCAAAAACGGTTAATACCACTTGGTTCTTTATCTTCAGATTTTACATTTAGTATAAAATGGGTACTCACCAATTGAAGATTAAATCTTTCACAACTTTTACTAGGTACAATCAGCAGATATCTTTCAAACTTGTTTGATTGTGTACACACTGGTAGCAGAGCACGCCCTCCACATTCTAACATGGCTTCTCAATCATACAATTATGGAAGCTGAGCTAGCTCAATAATAACGTTAACACCAACTACGGAAGCTGAAGTAACTCAAAATTGTTAATGTGATGTGAACCAGGATTCTTGTTTAGATAAGTAATTAAAAAAAAATATTCTCCTGTGGTATTTCAAGATTATTTTTCAAGTAATTAAAGCATTAACTTCCTGGAAGAGGTGTCCACGAGTAACTTCAGGCACATTCCTGTCACCCTTGTATGTATATATGTGTATATATCTTTAGTTATATAGCGCCATCCATGTATATAGCACTTTATAGCAGTAACATTGTGTTACGTAATATAAATAAATGCTTTATACATAAACGTAACATAAGGAAAAGGAGTTCCTGTCCTGAAGAGCTTACAATCTAAGTGGTAAGTAAGGATAATCTACAGAGAAAGTAGGAGGGTGTTATGGTAAGTGTGTCTGCAGGAAGTCATGGGGAATGCATATGTGATGCATATGAGATCAGCCAACGGAGCTACCAAATGCTTAATTAACGAGATGTGTTTCAAGATGGGCCTTAAAGGTGGAGAGAGATGGTACTAGAGAGATATTGAGGGGAAGGGCATTGTAGAGGTGTAGGTCAGTATGTGAGAGAAGTTTCAGTGAGAGAAAGCTTTAGATAGGAAAGGGGTAGCTAGAAGACATCCTTGAGCAGAACAAAGAGTTGGGATGTGTATAGCGAGAAATTAGGGTTGAGATGTAAGGAGGGGCAGGGAGTGTATTGCCTTAAAAGAGAGGAGATGTTGAAAGTAATATTTCAGCAGGAGAGACGATGAGACAGATTTAAGAGAGTAAAGTGATTCTAGCAGCAGCATTTAGTATTGATTGTAGGGGAGATAGGTGAGATGCAGGAAGGCCGGACAGTTAAAGGTTGTAATACTTGAGATGGGAGAGAATGAGGGCCTGTGTTAGAGTTCTATCAGTCGAGCAACAGACGAAAGGAGGTATCTCTGCAATGTTACAGAGGGAAAATAGACATGTTTAAGCTATATTGTGAATGTGAGAGGAGAATGTGATGAAGGAGTCAAATGCAACACATAGGCAGCATGCTAGGTGTATGATAGATCTGCCAACAGTAATAAAGGTGCCAAATATGGTGAATATAGAAAGTGCTAACACCCTAAACAGTGCTTCCTAATGAAATAATGAAATTGTGACTTAGGGGTCTATGCACTAAGCAGCGAAAAAAAGCATTCGCCAGTTTTTGGCGTGTTAAATTCGTTGTATGCTGTAAGGGCCGAATCCCTGGCGAATGAATGCGCCACCACCATTTGATAAAATGGCGAGTAACCGGTGGCGAGACGGCTGCCTGGCGAGAAGCTGCCGAGAAGCCGTTCCCTGCTGAGATATGTCTGCAGCAGAGAGAGATCCGCAGCTCCCTCTGCGCAAACATTGGCACATTAAAAATTATTTAATAAACCATTTTTATTCATAGTGTACATGTGCAGGGGGTCTCCGGAGCTGAACCGCATTGGTTTCAGGTCCGGGGACCCCCTGCTTCCTGAGATACAGGCCCCTTTATGAGGTGCCGGTATCCCTCTGCATTTAAATGTCCCGATCACGTGACCGCGGAATGTAAACAAAGCAGAGGGATACCGGCACCCCCTAAAGGGGCCTGTATCTCGGGAAGCAGGGGGTCCCCGGACCTAAAACCAAAGCGGTTCAGCTCCGGAGACCCTCTGCACATCTACACTATGAATAAAACACACATATCAATACACAATCATTCCTTACTTTTGTGGCTATCTGCTATGGTAACGAAGCAGCATGAATATATTTTTAATAATACTGTACAGTGAGCAACGGGTCCCCTGAGCTGAACCGCATTGCTTTGTGGACCAGGGACCCCCTGCTTCCCGAGTTACAGGCCCCGGTATGTGTGATCGGGTGGGCCGTGTCGCCGCCATGTTTATAGCGTCCCATACGCTACGTGCCCGCTATAAAGATGGCGTCGACACTGTAACCGATGCCCCAAACCGGGGCCTGTAACTCGGGAAGCAGGGGGTCTCTGAGCCAGAAATCAATGCGGTTCAGCTCAGGGGACCCCCTGCTCCCGCACAATATTATTAAAATACATTAATGCTGCTTCATTACCATAGCGGATAGCCGCTAAGGCAATGAAGGGGTTAACGCATAATAGCATGTTTATTGGGGACAATTGCCCCCAATAAACATTGCAATACACAACATACAATACAGTAATGGGCAAAATTACTATTATCCACAAATGGATAATAGTGCAATTGTCCATTTAAAATACATAAAGAACAATAAATACATTAAATACATATAGCACTCACCCTTGTCCGGCTGCCACGATGAAGGCCATCCTCATCTTCATCTTGCTCATGCCCCATCCGTTTCTGCAAAACAGAAACAAGAATAAAAACATCCAATGTAATGTCCCCTAACCCCTTAATCACCATAGCGGTTATTAACTGCTACAGTCATTAAGGGGTTAACCCACCCTCACCCACCACTCGGGATGCCTACATACCCTCCACCAATAACCCCCCACTCCGTGATACCTAACCACCCTCACCCACTACCCACAAGGGAGGCCTACCCACATACCCTTGGGGCCAATACCCCCTCCCTACCCCAACACATACAGTACAATAATGTGCCAAATAACATTTATCCAGATAGGGATAATACTTATTTGGCCATTATTAAACACATTAACTAGCATAGTAAATTAAAGAAACTTCTACTGACCTCATCAATAAGAAGGCCCCGTCGCCAGCATAATCCTTGTAGTCCGTTGCCAAAATAATACATAGCCAATACATTGCAATTACATTCACATATCAATGAACCCCTTAATCACCTTATCGGATACTAACCGCAAAGGTAATTAAGGGGTTAAGCCACCCTGGCACGATACCCACCCTTCACACATTCCTTTGTACAGTGGCTTCATCATGCAAAAAAAAATTTACAAACAAAATACAATATATATATATATATATATATATATATATATATATATATATATATATATGTATGTATATATATACACATGATGAACCAATATACAAATAAATGTGTCAGGGTTAACAAAACATGCTTAAATAAAAGGGCCGTGGAAACCATGACGAAAATGTGACGTCAAAGGCCTTTAAAAGCCTATGTCGTCTCATTTTGAAGCCCGACGCCGAGGAGGACGGACCTCCTAAAGAAGAAGAAGACACGGGCGTGGCAGCAGACGGTAAGAAGACCCCGGAAGAGAGCCGCAGCTGAAAAAAAGAAGAATACAGATGAAGATGGATTACAACTACAAGACCTGTGGATTGTTTTGTGTTATTATTTTAATGTTTATCATTTTCTGGTTTGTTATTTTATGGGTTCCTGTTCGTGGATTGGTTCGCAAGTAAACTGTTCAACGGGAGTCGGTGAGTGGGTAAAGTAATGGTAAGTGAAGAAAAGAAATGTATTTTATGTAACTTGTTTTTTTCTTGCTTTTTACATGTGTTGTTTTTTTTTGGGTACATCATTTCTTGCCACTGTATGTATTTATGTATGTATATCTAGAGAGATATATACATACAGGGTTAGAAATGATTGTGTTTGAAAAGCTTGCTTTGCACTAATTTAAATTATTTTGGATATGCTGCTATGCATAGATGTGTGTTAAATGTATTTTATAATTAGCTAGATGTAATTTCTGGGCTTGTATGCTGTACTTTAGGTCATGGTGAGGCTTGCTTTTGTATATTTTTATTTTTGGTGTCCTTCTATTTTGTATGATGGTAACTTGTTCTCTTTAACGGTTGCTATAGTTAATTGTGTAATTTGTATGGATGCTATTTTAATTGTTTTGGGATGTAATTAATGTATGCAAATTGATTGATGGTGACTTTATTGGATTACAAAGTATACTTTTTTTGATGTAATGCTATTTTCTTTGGAATATTGTATGGTTAACATTGATTTGCAGCGTCTACATGTTGCTTAGATTTAATGCATCATGTATAGAATGTAAATGCAATGTTTTGAGTGACATTTGAGGCTTTGAATTGGCATTTGATGCTTTAGATTGGATGATTACATTTGATTTGTTTAGGAAATAGCATTGTATTTCATTGTGGATGTAATAGAGAAGTGGTATTTTTATTTAAGCATGTTTTTGTTAACCCTGACACATTTATTTGTATATTGGTTCATCATGTATATATATATATATATATATATATATATATATATATATATATATATATACAATATATATATTGTATTTTGTTTGTAATTTTTTTTGCATGATGAAGCCACTGTACAAAGGAATGTGTGAAGGGTGGGTATCGTGCCAGGGTGGCTTAACCCCTTAATTACCTTTGCGGTTAGTATCCGATAAGGTGATTAAGGGGTTCATTGATATGTGAATGTAATTGCAATGTATTGGCTATGTATTATTTTGGCAACGAACTACAAGGATTATGCTGGCGACGGGGCCTTCTTATTGATGAGGTCAGTAGACGTTTCTTTATTTTACTATGCTAGTTAATGTGTTTAATAATGGCCAAATAATCTATTATCCCTATCTGGATAACAGTTATTTGGCACATTATTGTACTATATGTGTTGGGGTGGGGGAGGGGGTATTGGCTCCAAGGGTATGTGGGTAGGCCTCCCTTGTGGGTAGTGGGGGAGGGTGGTTAGGCATCACAGGGTGGGGCATTATTGGGGGAGGGTATGTAGGCGTCCTGATTGGTGGGTGAGGGTGGGTTAACCCCTTAATGACATGTAGCGGTTAATAACCGCTATGGTGATTAAGGGGTTAGGGGACATTACATTGGATGTTTTTATTCTTGTTTCTGTTTTGCAGAAGTGGATGGGGCATGGGCAGGATGAAGATGAGGATGGCCTTCATCGTGGCAGCCGGACAAGGGTGAGTGCTATATGTATTTAATGTATTTATTGTTCTTTATGTATTTTAAATGGGCACATTCACTATTATACATTTGTGTATGTTAGGGGGGTATAGGGGTTGTTGGGGTAATATATATATATATATATATATATATATATATATATATATTTATTTATTTCGTGTGGGGCTGTTGTGTGTGTTTTATTGTTATTTTTATTGTGGGTAGCGGGGGTGGGTGAAGTGGGTATTAGACCCAACGGTGGTTTGTTTACGGCTTGCGGGTGGGTAGCGGGAGAGCTGAACCCCTTCATGACCTTAGCGGTATTAACTGCTACGGTCGTGAAGTGGTTAAGCGCACCCGCAACCCCCCGCAAGCCCTAAACAAACAAAAGGGCAAAATACCCCCTTCACCCACCCCCGCTTGCCACAATAAACCTGGCACGGCGGCTTAACCCCTTCAATGCCTTAGCGGTTAGCCGCTAAGGTAATGAAGTGGCCTTTAAATGCATTTTTCCTGCCTCGGATGCATGCCGGGGGGCTCCGGTGCTGGTATTAATGGTATCAGTTCAGGAGACCCCCGGCATCAATCCCAGCCAGGAAAAAGGCCAGTATTTTTTCTAAGTGCCGATCCGCCGCTCATCAGCAGCCTCTCACCATCAACTTGCCAACTTTTTGTGGCGTGCCTGATTTGGCATAAAAACGCCATTCCAGTGTGCCGAATAGCGGCGCAAAGCTACTCGTCACTACTAATAGAATACAGCGTGGCGGAAAATATGTCTATTTGAGGCGAAATGTGCCTTCTCGCTTCGCCAATGGCGTAAAAAAAAAACCGCCATACACATTGGCGTTTTTTTTATTCTCGCCACGTTTTCGCCCCTTACTGAATAGGGGTAGGCATTTTTGGCGTGAAACGGGCGAGAAGTGCCTTTCCGCCGCTTACTGCATGACCCCCTTATAGTGATAATAGTGCAAAATATATAAATAGCAAGTGCAAGATCAATATTAAAGTGTCACCCCCCTGCTTCTACCCTCCGGTGGGGTTGTCTTCACTCTTCCCCAAAATGTCGAACTGTTTTCTCACGATCCAGGGTGAGTATGGGGGATAAAAACACACAAAAAAGAAAATCTAAGTGCAGATGTACAAAATAAAAGGGAATAATCCCTGGTGAATCTTGGCTCCTAAGTACAGCCTACTCACAGGAAGGTAATGGTTTTCAAGCAAAAATGACAGTGGGTGGACTCTGGGCATCAGTATTGCAGAACAGCTTTTTCACTTGGAGAATACGACCTCAGCAAGAAGAAAGAGTACGCACATAGCACAGATCAGATGGTACAAACAATTTATAAAACTCTTAAAAATGCACACTTACAGTGTTGCCAAATAAAAACAGCATGTAAGCTATAAATAGCTTATGTGTGACCACTGGGAGATAAATGCCGCCTCTCACCGCACCGGCTCTGACGGGAACTTCGACTGGACCTCACGTGAGTATGTTGGAGACGCCGCTCCATCGCCGGTCCCCGGATGTTGATGTCACTTCCGGCTCGGCTGTTGCGGTGTGTACAGGGGCTTCTTTCTCCACAGTCACATCACGAATGGGCGGTACAACTCTATGCGTTTCGCCAATCGGTGATTCGGCTTCCTGAGCAGTGTACCCCCCCCTTCCCCATTCAATGCTTATATGCTACGATCTAATTACAGTCAATTAACTAAAATACATAATCAGTGCTATGTGCTGTACTAACACTTGGACTTGGGTATAACGGAAGATTGAATACCATAACATAGGATAACAAATATTGTATGCATATATAATTAAGCAATAATAATAGCTGAACGGATAGAATGAAAAACCATCTTAGTCTCCTCACATATAGGATATCAACTTAGGATGCAGATTAAACACTTAGAGCTTGTGATCTAATAATATACTACCAATGAACACACTAATCTACAGTGAGTCTAGCAACGATCCTACTAAATTGCATACATCTGATTGGGATCTCTACTTAAATAGTGACTTATACAGGGACCATAAAAAACGACGAACTGATTTAAAGATGACAGGCTACAAACTGGTTTAAACAGTGACTTAGGTGCAGCAGAATGGCAACGTGGAAATAAAAGCCTCCAAATAACTTGGCTCTAATGAATTGACTACTTACAAGATGTAAGAGTCAAATAGGCAGGGTTGACTCAAACAGTCAATGGCAGATGGGTGGTGCAGTTTTCATCAGAGTGGATCAGGTTTCATCAGAGTGGATCAGGTCCTCAGGATGAAGTGCCCCAATATTGAGACAAAGAAACTGGCATAGCACAGTTCGAAGTCGAAGTCGACGGTAACACGTGACGAAACGCGTAGAGTGGGAGCCTCATCCAGAGCGGAGCATACAGCAGAGAAGTTGTAGGAAGATCCAGCCCTTACCGAGCGGCGAAACTGGAAGTGACGTCAGACGCCAGTGGGAACAGTGTAACAGCTGACCTGAGGCGGAGGAGTGGGGAACGCTGCGAGACGGTGAGCCTAGCTGGCTAAAGTCTTCCTACACTAATGCAGTGTGACATGCCTGTTTTTAATTGTTAGAATGTGAGTACATTATTTTATTGTTATAAAATCTTTATACCTTGAGTGATCTGTGCTATGCCAGTTTCTTTCTCTCAATATTGGGGCACTTCATCCTGAGGACCTGATCCACTCTGATGAAACCTGATCCATCTGATGAAAACTGCACCACCCATCTGCCATTGACTGTTTGAGTCAACCCTGCCTATTTGACTCTTACATCTTGTAAGTAGTCAATTCATTAGAGCCAAGTCATTTGGAGGCTTTTATTTCCACGTTGCCATTCTGCTGCACTTAAATCTTTTTTTGTTTCTCCCCCATGCTCCCCTTGGATTTTGTGTGTTTTGCTGTTACTATGGGGGAAGAGTGAAGACTACCCCTTCCAGTGGGTTCCAGAGCAGGGGGTGAAACTGTATTTACTTATTACTATCACTTTCTCACTTATTTAAGTTTTCAATTAGTCACTTATTAACAGTGTCCACTTTTTATTTGTTTGCGCCTGTGTTCAGTTTACCACTATACAATTAAACAGTGACTTATACAGGGACCATAAAAAATGACAGGCTATGAACTGGTTTCAAGAAACATAATACCCCTCAGTAAAACAACAGTAAGGAAAGAGGGAGAAAAAGAAAAAGGTATTAATGACAATGTCATAACAGCAATGGATAAACAACCATTAGAGAAAGGGAGCAGTATTAATTTCTAAATTGAGACCTCTTGGAGACAGTGTCTTCATTTTGTGGGTCCAAAAGGTCTCTCTTTTCCTTAATTCTAAATTTCTGTCTCCCCCTCGCCAATGGAGTAAGACGTGTTCAATCCCAATAAAGGTCAAACCGGCAGTGTCCCCTTGGTGAAATTTTGCAAAGTGATTTGACACACTGTGTGTTTCCAGTTTCCTTTATATGCTACTCAAATGCTCCAGGATTCTTGTGTGGATTGGTCTTTCCATTTCCCCCACATATTGCATCCTACAGGGACACTCCAAAAGATACACTATGTGTCTGTTCTGCATGTTACACATGAATCCACCTGAAATTTTTCTCCTGTTATATTTGAGCAGAATTCTAAATTGCCAGCAGTCCTGAATTGACGAGCCCTACACGTTCTACATCCAAAAAAAACCTTTGCTCTGTAGCAACCAACCATTACCACCCGTTTTTTTAGTTCTAAGTGCACTGGGTGCCAATTTATTTTTTAAGTTTGGTGCTTTTCTAAAGATTACACTAGGCTTTTCCGGAATGTTGGATCCCAAAATAGGGTCATTTTTTAAAGATATCCCTATGCTTACTTATGATAGATTTTATATCCCCTGCTTCCCTGTTGTAACTGGTGAGAAATGCAAAATTAAATCTACCATCTCTATTTGCAATTTTAGGTTTAGATTTTAATAGATTCATTCTATTTTTACCCTCTACCTGTTGCATAGCTTTGTTTAAAGTACCCTTTTGATACTTTTTATCTACAAATCTCTGTTTAACCATATTGGCCTGTGATACAAAAGATTCATTCTCAGTACAGTTCCTCTTGATACGTGAGAATTGACCAGCTGGTACATTATTCATCCATTTCGACAAATGACAGCTTGATCTTAGTATATAATTATTTCGATCCGTATCCTTAAAGTACGTTTTTGTCTTGATCTTACCCTCTTCTATATAAATCGTCAAGTCCAGGAAATTGATATGCTCCTGGCTTAATGTATTTGTAAATCTTAGATTACTATCATTTACATTTAGTGTGTCCAAGAATCTTTGTAATGATTCTAATCCCCCTTTCCAAACCAGGAACACATCATCTATGAAATGGCGCCCCGAGTTACGCAAACTCTTTTATGGCAGTTTTGGAAGACCAAAACATCTGGTCTGATGAGGGACGGGGGGCGGACCTGGTCCTCTGGCGCCGTTTCATAGACGAGGTACACCACAGAGAGATCATCAGAAGAGGAGGAGTTTTAGCAAAAGAGACACTGAAAATACATGGAAGGGATAAGAGGTGATCCAGGCTACAGCTTTTGCTACAGCTACAGCTAAGCTAAAAATGAATTATAAAAGGCGGTATGACTGCAAGGTGCGCTATTGGGAACATCAGCCTGGATGTAAGGTTCTCCTGCGAAATCTGGGAGTACCAGGAAAACACAAGTTGGCCGACCAATGGAGAAATGCTCCCTTTGAAGTGGAATCACAGATGCCTGGCCTCCGCGTCTACCATATCAACGATTTAGAGGTATGAGTAAATGTATGGCATCAGAACCACCTGCTACCTATTCTGCAGGTGGATGCTGATAACGAGACTGATCAGTAATCCGTGAAACCACCTGGGATGCCGCAAGACCCCATTGGTATCAAAGATCCGACAGATGAAGAAAATCAGGATTTAGTGGAGGAATATTCTCCAATCCAACATGCAGAGTGGTGGGTAGCACCCGGAGAAGAGTCGGATAATAGTCCTGTCAATCATGAGTCATCCCCAGTGGCTTCAACAAGTCGGCCTCTTGATCCCAAAAGTTATAGTTTCACCCCTAAACATAGACTATGCAAATAGAGAATCACACTCTATGAGAGGGCCAGTGCCTCAAGCCACTGGAAGCCTCTCCGACCAAGAAGATGTTGAGGAAGAATCAGAAGTGATTATTCAAGAAGTTCGTCGGGGTCAGAGATTGAGGCGCCCTCTAATGAGGGTGACTTACGATTCATTGAGGCCCAGACCAGAAAACGTAATGGAACTTCGATCCTTTCTGGGATTTTGAGGATACTACCGTAGATTCGTGGATGGGTACTCCAACAAGGGCAAAGTTCTCAACAATCTATTGAAGATCTATCCGGAAGATTCTCAGCAAACAGCAGCAACCCCGCGAATACCTTTTGAGGATAAGTGGAATTTCGCCTGTGAGAAAGCTTTCACGGAGCTTAAGAAGAGTCTCACTGAAGCTCTGCTCTTGCCTATGCAGACCTGGAGCAATCATATGTCCTGCACGTGGACGCCAGCTTCAACGGGTTGGGAGCAGTATTACACCAGAAATACCCGACAGGCCTTTGGCCTGTAGCCTATATTAGCCGCAGCTTGGCGCCAAGTGAACAGAACTACCCAGTTCATAAATTGGAATTCCTAGCACTCAAGTGGGCGGTGGTAGATAAATTACACGATTATCTCTACACGGTCTCCATCGAGGTACAAACCGACGACAACCAATTGACATCCATCGTGATTCCGCCAAGTTGGATGCCACCGGCCACAGGTGGTTGGCTGCTCTGTCCAATTATCAGTTTACTCTGAAATACAAGCTGGGGCCCCTGAATATTGGAGCTGTTGCTCTTTCCCGAAGGCCCAGACTATGTTCAGCATCGGATTATGGTGAATGGGAAGAAATTCCTGGTCCTGAGATTCAGGCAATGGGCTCCACAGCGGCGATGGAGGACAAAATAGCCTTCTCTGAACTCAGAGTGGCAGACTCATTGGGATGCCAGTCGAAGGCCCTTCCTGCCGCCTACTGCCATCTAGAAGGCATGTCCATAACCCAATAGCTGGAAAGAGTTAGCAGTGCACCAAATACGAGACCTGGTGACTAAAGCAGTAGGCCGGGCCCTTCAAGAAATAACCCCTCCTTAGTGAAGCGTGATCCTGCCGACACGTTCGATATCTTCATGAGGGAATGGGACAAGTTCCACATAGACCATGACCTCCTCTATCGAGTCATTCCCTATCACATCCACCCTGATAGGAGATAATTAGTTCTGCCCAGAAGGTTGCAGTACCAGGTCATACAGTCGCTACATGATGACCAGGGACACCTGGGAGTAGACAAAACATTCGGATTTATAAGAGATCGGTTCTTCTGGCCTAAGATGTGGAATGTGGTAGAGAGCCATTGCCGAAGATGTCGGCGGTGCATACAATGAAAAACACTGCCTACACGTGCAGCCCCGATGGGCAATCTGAAGAGCTCTGGTCCCATGGACCTAGTCTGTATGGACTTTCTCTGTATTGAGCCAGACTCAAAGGGTATCGGAAATGTTCTCGTAATAATGGATCATTATACCTGGTACGCCCAAGCGTTCCCCACCAAGGACCAAAAAGCTCTTACCGTAGCCAAAATACTGTGGGACAAATACTTTATACTGCACCGACACACTTTATTCGAGCAAATACCCAGTATGTACCTGGCAGATACCTGGAATGCGCCGCTCCTCACCTCTGACAAGCCCCGTTGCGTTTGCCTTCCCAGCCTGGGTTCATGCCTGGCTGACGGGCGGCTGATCTGTTAAATGATAATGATTAGGATTTAATAGGCTGCAATGCTTCGCGTGTCTACCAGATGGCATAAATTCATGAATTGTAATGCAGTATATATATATATACTGTGCAGTATTGCAGCCAGCGGGAATAAAATGCTTCAATCCCTGCCTGAAAATACCTCAATGCACTCGGGCAGAAAACAGTCACAAACCTCAATACACCCGGGTATACCCGAATTCGTGGGACTAGCCGAGCTCGAATAAAGTGTGTCGCCAGTGTATATTATGGCCTACCAAATCAGATGCACTCCGATCAAGGGAGGGACTTCGAGAGCAAGCTGATCAAGGAGCTCCTAAATCTGCTTAATACCGAGAAGTCTCACACAACTCCCTACCCTCCTAAAGGAGATGCCCGCCCGGACCGGTTCTACCAAACCCTACAGGACGTGCTAGGCACCCTGAAAAGACACACACTGAGAAGGCTGGATGGAGCAAGCACGTGGAGCATATGGTGCATGCTTGTAATTGCACCAGACACAAGTCTACCGGTTATTCACCCTATTTTCTGATGTTCGGTTGGGATGCCAGACCACCAGTAGATATCCGTCTAAGGGTGTCCATCGACAGGGTACCCAACATGACCCATTACAAGTATTTACAGCGGCTGAAGGACAACCTCCACAGAGCATACCACTTGGTGGAAGAAGCCACTGCCAAACTAAACAAAAACAATAAGCGAAGGTACGATTGTAAAGTGCGGTATCGGGAGCTTCAGCCTGGAGACATGGTTATTCTCCGGAACCTGAGAATACCGGGGAATCACAAATTAGCTGATCGATGGAGAGAGGCTCCCTTTGAAGTGGAGTCACAGATGCCTGGGCTTCCCGTCTACCACATCAGGAATTCGGAGGGCAGGATAAAGGTCTGGCACCGTAATCATTTTCTACCAATTCCCCAAATAAAGGAAAGTGACACCGAGCCCTTGGCAGTAATACCTTCATGAGGACCGGAAGATTCCAGTAGAGCACCAGAGGTCTCAATGGAAGAGAATTCAGACCCAATGGAAGGTACTTCTTCAGTTACACAAGGAGATTGGTGGGCAGCACCAGAGGAAGAATCAAGAAATGGTTCTGTCAGTCAGGTACCATATACAGTGACTTCTGCAAGTCGACCTCTCAACCCAAGGAGTCTGAGTTTCATTCCCAATAGAGACAATATAAACCAAGATTTACACCTTATGAGAACCTCCACAGAGCATACCACTTGGTGGAAGAAGCCACTGCCAAACTAAACAAAAACAATAAGCGAAGGTACGATTGTAAAGTGCGGTATCGGGAGCTTCAGCCTGGAGACATGGTTATTCTCCGGAACCTGAGAATACCGGGGAATCACAAATTAGCTGATCGATGGAGAGAGGCTCCCTTTGAAGTGGAGTCACAGATGCCTGGGCTTCCCGTCTACCACATCAGGAATTCGGAGGGCAGGATAAAGGTCTGGCACCGTAATCATTTTCTACCAATTCCCCAAATAAAGGAAAGTGACACCGAGCCCTTGGCAGTAATACCTTCATGAGGACCGGAAGATTCCAGTAGAGCACCAGAGGTCTCAATGGAAGAGAATTCAGACCCAATGGAAGGTACTTCTTCAGTTACACAAGGAGATTGGTGGGCAGCACCAGAGGAAGAATCAAGAAATGGTTCTGTCAGTCAGGTACCATATACAGTGACTTCTGCAAGTCGACCTCTCAACCCAAGGAGTCTGAGTTTCATTCCCAATAGAGACAATATAAACCAAGATTTACACCTTATGAGAGGGCCAGGGCCTCAAGCCGATGGTAGTCTCTCCAACCAAGAAGACGGCGGAGAAGAGACTCGATGGAGTCAGAGAGTTAGACGGCCTCCAACGAGAATGGCATTTGATTCGCTAGGGGCACCTCACTGTGAGTCTCAGCCGCTGTCTCGGAGCCGGTTTGCCTCTATAATGACCGTGCTCACTGAAAATTTTAATGTTGTGTATATGCTTATTGTACAGAGTTAAGTTGTATGTATAATATGCATTTTTATTATATGTTTCTGTATATGTTGTTCTCAAGCTGGGATGGTGAATTCTCCACCAGGGGGTGGATGTAGAAGAGTCCCCCTCCTTTCTTCCGGTGAGGGGTAGCTGCCGGCCTCTAGGCTGATCAGCAGGCAGCTATCTTGGAGAGGGAGGGGCACGCATGCACAGTGTGGCCAGCGCGGCTGCCATCTTAGATTGGCTCTGCATAGACTGCAGCAGGACTACAAGTGCCAGAATCCTCGGGGGAAGGGAGATCACATGGGGTGAACCAGCGAATGGGCTGGAAGAAGCCAAACCGCCGGAGAGCCCATGAACCAGAGCTGACAGAGGCGGAAAGCCTCTTTCATGTAATTGAGTGTGTGAACATTTGTAGGTTCCAATCAGGAGTTTAATGATGTCTCACTGCTGACCCCTGCTCCCCCCTTCCTCCCTGATTTCCAATAAATGTTATGTTTTAACTTAATTTCATTTGCAATTTTGTAGTGCGCTCCATAGGGATACTTTTTCTGTGGTACTTCTTTGTACAATATTTTGGCTATAGGTACCAACGTGCACCAACATATCACAGGGGGTAGCGCTACCTCACATTTGGGTGGGGTCTCTGGAACAGACACCAGGGGTTATTGGTGCCACAATATATATATTGTGTACAGTAACAGTCAGTTATATACATTGTGTGGTGTTATTGCTTACTACTGTTGTATTGGTTCCTGTGAGGGGTTATCCTGCCAATGCTGGGATCCCTCATAGGTGGAGGCGCTGTATGCAAAGGGATAGAGCTCACCCCAGGCTCCAGAAGCGGATGCTTAGGTCTCGTGTGAGCATAAAGATACAGCAGAACGTCGCATGCGTATTTCCTTTAGGCATAGGGAAAGGGGGCTACAAGTGTTTTTTGAATTACCTCTGCGCTTGTTTTGTTTTTGTGATAACGCTTGTAAAAAATCTGTTCACAGGCGATTTTGGCATGTAATCACAGCTTTCTGAATAGCTACACATGCAAAGTCGCTTGTAAAGTGCACTTTACAAGCATTAAGTCACTTATCGAAGTTACTTGAATAGGCCCCATAGTGGTTTGATCATTCTAGATTCAACTGTAGTTTAAATTCTCGGCTCTTAATTACATTTTTGAAACACAGTTTTTTATTTCAGAAAGAAGCAGCTTTATTTTTTTCCAGCTGCAATAGGTTTTATCCCTGCATATAATGAAAGCATTAAATAATGACAACATTTATTTTGTCACCATAGTGCTCCTGAAAGCTCATAAATCTTACCTTTGTTGTAGTGTGTGTGTAAACAACTAAATCTTTAACTTGGCAAATATTAAATCTGTCCAGTAATTTATGTTATGTGTTTTTTTCTTGGCTCGTATGAAAAAATGGAGAGGAAAAAGAATTGTGTATTCATACTGTAGCCTTATTTAAACATTTTACTGTATATTGAATTAAAATGCCAATTAACAAAGATTGGAATGCCTGGTTATTTTACATTTCTTGTTACATATTCAGGCAAAAGCTTGGCAGGATGCTGGACTAAAAGGTTTTGACACTTGTGTGTTATTTTGGTAATCCATAGTCCAACACGCAAAGGCCCTTATTCTATAAACTGCGAGAGTGCCCTATAGGCAGGAGCTAAAGCCCAGGAAAAGCCAGGGGGCCCGTGTTATTGGGGGGCTCACTCCCCCAAATCCCCCCTGTCGGTGGCCCATCTGTCTCTCTTCAGATAGAGACAGGCTTGAGCGGGTAGGAGGAAAGTGGAGATCAGAGGCAGATTCTGGCTACAGTGTGCGGGGCTGTTCATAGTAGAACAGCTGTAGCCAGTAGGAGGGAGGAGGAGAGCAGGGCTGTCAGGCTGCTTAACCACTGCAGATTCTGGGCTGGGAGGAGGGATGATGAGATAGAGACTCAGGGAGAGGATGGGGAGGGAGAAAAAATTGCAGTCAGTATTAATGGGCCCTGACATTTTCTTTGCCCGGAGGCCCGCGAATGTCTAGCTACGCCACTGCCTATAGGTGATATTGCATTATGTATGTCAATGGGGCTTCCATGCGATAGCGCTGAAACGTTGCCCCCTGCAGTTTATGGAATAAAGACCATTATCTCTGCAGAAGTACAGTATCGCTTCCAACTGGCAGCTTTTATATGTATATAAATGTAGCCAGGTCTCTTTGGACTACTATTCCTTGCCTTAAGTTCCACTGTAAGTCCCTATAGGGGCAGTGTGAGCATGATTCATAAAGGGGAATCCGTTCTAATGTTCAGTGTGTGAAGTTACATTGTTCAGCAGGTATGAACAATAAAGTTCTAGTGGCCTCTCACTAAAGTAAGGGGGGCCTATGACAAGAATAGGCTGGCATACTAGCCACTCCCCAGGGAAGGGAGGGGGAGCAGTCTCCACAGTGAAGGGGAAGAGTGAGGAGCATAGTAAGATAACAATTATTATCTCTCTCTCTCTCTCTCTCTCTCTCTCTCTCTCTCTCTCTCTCTCTCTCTCTCTCTCTCTCTCTCTCTCTCTCTCTCTCTCTCTCTCTCTCTCTCTCTCTCTCTCTCTCTCTCTCTCTCTCTCTCTCTCTCTCTCTCTCCCTCTCTCTCTCTCTCTCTCTCTCTCTCTCCCTATTTTTCTGGGCCCTTCCAGTGTAAGTCCTGCTAGGTGCAGGCAGTAGATTGGTTAATTCCTTCAAAAAGGCCTTGTGTGCTTTTGCAGCCTCAGATACATTTGATGTAGCCAAGAGCAGGCCTAGCAACAGCCAGAAAGTGTCATCCTGAGGGGTGGATACTGATTGGGTCACATACTGGATGTGATGGTCTGTCACTATCCAGATCTATCTTGTTAGGGGGCAGAGTTACAATCACACCCAAGGGTATAAATACTGGCACTTTCCTAAAAGTAGGCGTGTCTCTTTCCTCCCCCTGTGGTGTGAGTACCAGCAACCCTGGGTCTCACTAGAAGGCACAGGAGGAGCACTATCACCTTGCAGAGGGAAAACTCTGCGATGCTGTAAGATCAGAACCTACAATAAACACCATTGTACCATCACCAGTGTGATTCACTGTCTAAGAACTAAGAAAGGTGTCAGTATGGACCATCCTTCCATCCAAAGGACCCATGCTGACTGGAGGCGCTGCAACCACGAATAAGGTACCCTGTAACCCTGTCCTGTTCTCCCCACAACAAGGCGGAGCACTCAGCCCTCTTGTTACCACACAGGTACGCCTGACCGCATAATATGGAGTAGCAGACCTAATCTCACTTAGGGTGGGGGTCCAAGGGCCATATTAACATCAGATCTGTCACAGTGTAAGTCAGTGCTCAGTGGTGGTCAAAGACTCTGCAAATAGAGCCATTTTACAACTATATAAACAGACTTGTATCATTTGAATTATTGTTTATACATAATTAAAGAACTAGTTACTTTCTTGTGTTAATGTGGATTTTCGTTTAAATTATTCATCACAACCAAACATTTCAATGTTACTATCGTTTAAAGTCCAGATAACAAAAGTTACAATTGAAGTAATGTTTTACATTCATTTTTTACATTTATTTTCTTGTAAAATATTGTTGCTGAGATCAAATTGTGCTCATACCCCATCGTGGTACTGTATTTCTTTTTTTTCTTTTTTCTTTTTACTTGGGTTCACAAGTATTAAACAAAAAAATTAAGAAACACAGAAAAACATACTTTTACACAATTATTTTTAGTATTGCTCATTATACTTTTAGTTTCAAAATTCAACACATCAACACAAATAATAATAAAAAGAAAAAACAGATAATAGCATTTTCAAAGATTAACATCAACGCTATCATCACACAGCCTCCTAACAGAATCTGGCATCAGATTCCCCATTCACTATCTCCCCCATCAACAATATACTATCACATTTCCTCAGGGGCGAAATTATCTGTGACCCATCGCAATCAGACTGAGGAGACCCCAAGATGTATGCTCAAATGTCTGTATGATTGAATCCCTATCTTGTTGTGACGTAGGGACTTATTCACTAAACTTCAATAAAAATCAGTGCATTGCTGAGCGACTTAGCATTGTTTTACTTCACACTAATACATGCGCGTCAAAAAGGTATTTACTAAGAAACAACATAATTTTTTTTAAAGTGCAGTCACAAAATGCAAAATGCAAAATGGCACCACAAGTCCTATTGCATTGAATCTGTTTGTTTAAACTGCAGCCTGGAAGAGCAGCACGGAGTTGCTGCATCTCCATGCACGGCTCTTACAGGCGAGCTTGCAGTTTAAATATTCATTTTAATACTAGTGTACAGGAGCAGGGGGTCCTGAACCGCATTGATTTCAGCCTCATGGACCCCCTGGTTCCGTTATGTGGTGCCGGTATCCCCGCCATTTTTAAATCCTCCGCGTCACCGCCAATGTGACCGGGGGATTTAAATAATGCAGGAGATATTGGCACCCCATAGAGGGGCCTGTATCTCGGGAAGTAGGGGGTCCCCGAGGCTGAAATCAATGCAGTTCAGCTCAGGAGACCCCCTGCTCCCGCACACAAGTATTTAAAAAAAAAAATCTATTCCCAATAGATCTGATTTATAACTTTCCATACTCTTGCAATAATGCATAACTTGTGTAGCATCCTGCTAGAATAATACCCCTATTCTGCATGTAAGCTATGGCAGTGTTAGGCCTCGTTCAGGGTGCCAGAGACAGGAGTTGGCGGGAGGGCGGGAGGGAGGGCGGCAGTTTGCTGGGCGATGTCTGTTCATCCCCAGCAGACGTTTTCAGGAGTTGAGGAGGGGGCGGGGCTACACACAGCAGCTTAGGGATCCAAGCTGCAGTCATGAAATCATTCTCAAGAATGATTTCATTGGCTGCCAAGGTCCCAGTGACGCTGCTGCAGCTTCAAAAAACGATTTTTTCGTTTAGTGAAACTGTAGCCAGCGTCAACTCTGGGCTTTGGAGACAGGGCAGCTGCTACCCTGACAACCAATATTCAATTTGAATACTTTGTGTCCCATGGCAGCTCGCACGTCAGCACGCCCTCCCTCCGAAGCCTGCACCCTGAACGAGGCCTTAGAGTTAAACAGCTAGCACATGGCCCTGCATGTGAGTTGGCTCCTGGTTAGGTTATAATGTTGCAACTTCCAGGCACATGCCTAGTCTAGTGAGTCCTTAGGCCGCGCTTATAGTGCCGGCGATGGCGACGCGACCGATGACGTCACCCGTCGCCGATGAAATTGCTAAAGTTAAATTTCAATTTTAGGCGACGTCGCTGGCTACAAGGCCAGTGACGTCAGAAAAGGGAGAAGGCAGAAGTTGACCGCAAGTGGAGACCGTCGCCGAAAAAAATCAAATATCAGTGACTACCAGATTTTTGGTAGCACATAAGACCACACTGCACAAAACACATGAATGGCCCTGGTGCTTGGTTTTCTGCCATCTACTGTACACCAAGAAAAGTACATAAAAGATTATCTCGGCTTTCCCGAAACATCAGACATTGCAGAACCAAATCTAGTAGAAAGGCTGTTTTATTGGATGAATATACAGTATGTAATAGATAGAATAATTTTTCTCAACAACTTGTGATTTTATACTCTCCCCTTGTTAAAGTCGTGACAAATTATATTGGGCCATATTTAATATAATAATAATTATATAAAAATGCTTCTTATATAGCACTGACCACCTAACTTTGGCGCCTGAAGCTCCTCCTCTTCTGTCATATGACTGTGAAGTCTGTGCCACTCTAAGGGTTAAATGGCCATATTGACTAAGACATGGTGTATGGAAGGTGTATAAAGGTGTATAAAGGAGTAGCATGGTTATTATAGTCCATTATCTTTTTTTTATGTGTATAGCCATGGCAGATCCAGCTGTTTTTCGGCTCACTGTCCCCTAAGTTCTCCTAGTGACAGTATCCTGTGGGGGTTTCCCCCCTCACGCAACCTCCCTGAATGGCAGGAGAGTTGGTGGCACTGTGTCTGTGTTGCAGCCTATCATGGTGCAGACCCTGTGCCCTCCCCTTTTGCATGAGGGAGGATGTCCTAAATTATAGGAGTCAGTTCTCCTCCGACCCTCCTGGCGAGAGGAGTGTGTGTGTTGGAGTTCCCTTCAGCCCCTCATGGGTGGAGGAGCCAAGATCTTTGCTTAGCACAAAGCCTCATCCCATTATCTGCTGGCCAGCACCATCCAAAGGCCTGAAACCCCTACTCTACTATATGCAACGCTATTATACCATCCTGCATTGGTTGCTATAAATAAAGATCCCGTTTATATACTTCTGGCTGAGTTTTAGTCTATTAGCCTGAAGTATAGGAGTAAGACTGTCATGGTAGGACTGCTTGCAGTTATACTGCATCCTGCTGTGATTGGAGATGCTGTCATCACATGGAAAGAACCTAAGGATCACCTAAAGCCTGTCCTGTTACCCCACAACATCGCGGACACTCAGCTCTCCTGGACCCTCAGTAGGGTTGCCAGGTGGCGTCTCCAAAAATACTGGACACAATGGTGAAAGGTGATATGTGTTCAACACACATACACACACTCCTGTCATCTCTCTTTGCTCCATGCTATTTCCTCCTCTCCTTGGCCCCACCCCCTGGCTCCTGACTCCTCCTCCTGATTGGCTGCTGTAGGGTAATGCAGACAATCAGGATGGAGGAAGCTGCCCAGCCCCCTAGCAACAGCCCTGCTCAGGGAAATCCCGCGGCCTCCCCAAGCCAGTCAGGTGACTATCTCCAGAGATACCTGGCAATCCTAACCCTCACAGGTATGACTGCACCACAGACATCAGTAGCAGCAACATGTTTCCAGAGAGGGGGGGAAACAGGGCTACATGTGAAAAATACAAATCACGCACACAAAATTGGTCCATATCAGCACTGTTGTGTGTGACACAACTACATTCCAAGCATTATCAATAGCATTAATGGTACTTTATTGTCAACATCTCAAACGGTATGTTTAACAAAGGAATTTGCATGTTATATATTCTAAAGGTAATTTTGAGAACAGCATCTGTAATAACAGCTAAGATGTTTCAAAGCATTGAAGCAATTTTTATAGTGTTTTAATATATGATCCTTGTGATTTATGTATTACTTTAGGAGCATCAGGATACAGATTGTGAAGTGATTACCCACTTTAGTTATGCAACACGCCTTTAACAGCATGTGTTCATTTACTAAATCTATTTGCATTGTTAAATGGTTGTATCTTAAATGGCTGTAGTTTACAGATCTATAAGCTAATATTTATTGCATTATTCAGAATATGTAGCGGGGGAATGTGCAGCAGGTGTTAGAGATATGTGGCAAGGGATTTTCCAAAGGAGAGAATACCTTCTGTGTGCTAAATGCTTCTCTAGATTGTAATATGTAAACAGAAAATGTACTGTACAGTATATTAATTACAGATGTGTAAAACTTCCTCACAAGTCTGCAAAACTGGCAAGTATTGGACTTTCACTATTCCCAACATTTTGCAAATCATCAGCTTTTGCATATATTTTTCCAGAGTGTCTTTCTGAAAAAATTGATTTCAATTTTGGATAAAAATACAACCAATTAGGAGAAGAGAGAGATTTAATATCACACTATTCTTGACTGTAGGCATTATACTAGATGTGGATGCACTGAAGTTTTATATCTTGACGAAGTCATACGGCGAAACACGTACTGTTTGGAGCCTGCATCTTATCACAGAGGTGAGAGAGGTGAACGGAGGTCCAGAGAGCAGTTCCTATGTGTGCATCCACACATCTCACGAGACGCGAGACTCGTGACATCATAACCAGGAAGTAAACGCCGGGAGAGTGAGCCGGCATTCCCCTGGAATACTGTCAGGATCGGGCCTAGGCCCCGCCCCCGTGATGCATCCCGCGATATCACGGGTGGCGTGCGTCATCTGCAAGGCACCGTACCGCTTGGAGGGGAGACACACCAAGTCCGAATTCCAGGTCCCGTCTCTGTGATGACACAGGCAGCGCGTGTCACGCGCCACCAATGCGTAGGCGTCGCGTGGCCACAGGCAAACAACGGGTTACTGCCTCATCAGCTGTTCCACACCTGTAGTGCATCCCTCTCCAGCCTATCAAAGGATATCTTACGTCTAACAACTGATTGCCCACACCCTCCTGCTCCTTCTCTATTAGCTGCTTCTGCTTTATATGCTCAGCCAGCCTCTGGCAAACTGGCTGAGCATAAATCCTGTTTCGGTATTGTGTGCTTACTTCAAAGCTTCCTACTGCCCTGCCTATTCTTTTTTGCTTCCTATTTTTGACCACAGCTTGAACCTGGACCTCTGCCTTCTCTGACTCCTTGACCACGGCTACGGATACGACGATTCTACTCTCTCTCCCCCTTGACCACGGCTCCAGATTACAACTGTGCTACATTCTCCATACATAGACCACGTATTACTACCACCCAGATCTCTCCTACCCTGACCCGGCTACTTGACCATTACTCTACACGCGGTCTCGCAGTTATAGGTCGGGGGCTACAAACATCCCCACCTCAGCCTCGAGGTCTCGTCCAATTTGTGGTGAGAGAGAGAGAGAGAGCTTTTACTAGAGTCTCAAGTGCTATATCTACCTCCCCGTACTCCCCTTTAGAAAACACATGGGGATGAATTATTATTTTTAACCATCAACTTTTTTTTATAGTGATTCCAATACAACAAGTATGTTGCTTTGTATTTTAATTGGGTAGATTTATCTTATATTTTTAATTGCTGTTAATTTAAAAAATATATAATTATGCTTCATTTTACAGATGCATCTGCCGGTTTTGAGCCAGCGTGTGAGGAAAATTTACAAGCATCTCGCAAACACTCTGCAGCATAGTCCGTAATGGCCCATCGGATTAACACAGCGGGGTCCCTGCATTTCAATGGGACTCGCAGCCCAGTAGGATTCACACAGCGTGAGTCCCATTCAAAAGCAAGAACCCCCACTGTGTTAATCCGATGGGCCATTACTGCGTGTATGGCCAATACTGAGGATTTTCCCCGACATGTTCGTGGAATTCCTCAGAATCTTGGCCAAAATCGACAGTTGCATCTGCACATGATTATCGTTGTCTAAAATGCTCCTATTTTTGTGTCATTTTGTGTTACTTAAAGTTATCATTTACTCACGTTAGGCACTTTTTCTGGTGGAGTCTTAATATATCAGGTATTTAAATGTGGTGAGTATGGTAACTTGACTAGAGTATATGGTGCAGTAGGATTGACATTTTCATGCATTAAAACACATTGGAGTGCTAGTTTTATAATACCCACTATCATCCAGCATTCTACCCTGTTGATAATATACTTTGGTGATGCTCTCAATAAATATCATTATTTAGTTTACATGGTAGTGTTACTTATGTACATGCTGGGGAATGCAGAATACTGTACCATTTTACAGTACAACTGTACCCTAATCATTGCCAGTAGAACTTTATACAATGATTGTTGTGCTAAATTAACTCAATTTATAAACAGATTATTGGACCAGCCATCAGGTTGTGTGCTCCATTCACCACTTTGGATGAAACTTTAGGACGTTGCTGTCTATGCTCAAATTCGTTTCGTCAACATTTTGAATTGAAATATGTAGGTTTATAAAGTTCTTTTGCCTTCTTTCTCCGATCACTAAAAAAAATAATATATACATTACTTGTGATGCTCATTTTCTGGATCTTACTTTACTCTTAGGTGAAGGAAATCTCTGGAAACAGTGGTAGGATGTTTAACAGATAACTACATAAATATGATTATCTTCCTCATAGATATAGAATCCATCAGACAAAACACATATAGTAATTATGGGGGAAACTATGAAGGAAGTTACAGTTTCCCAGGTTTGATGTCACTAGTTTGGTCCAGCATATCAAAAACAACTTGAAAAACACCTTAAGAAACTGTTTTGATAAATGTGACAAGTGTTAAAAATGTGTTTTCTTAACGCAGAGAGCTTTAAAATTACATGGGTTTTCCCTTTTCTTTTTGAAAAAATGTCTGTTTTTTTATAACGTGCATTTTTTTTGAGGAAAAGACATCAAATCTTTTTTTTTTGAACGGTTTATTATAATGCAAATAAAGAGGCACACAGCATGCAGACAAAGGGGTTATGTGCTGTTAAATTCTATCACAGAGATTGACTAGGTTTCAGTACAGTTTATTGCACAATGATCCTGAGTTAACCACCATTGGCTTGCAGCTAACGTTGTATCGTTGTGCTATAACCTACCTGTATGTAATGGTGTTTCCCTCACCCCTGGGAGATTCTACCATTACTGGCCGTGTGGTGCATGATACCTGCTGGTAACAGGAGGGCTGAGTTATCCGCCGATGGTAGTAGGGACACAAGACTAGGCTTCTGGGGTTCATACCCCAGATATCTCTTTAGCAGTGCAGCGCCTCCATCTGCCGTAGGCTCCAGGTCTCCTGGTGCAGACCTTATTACCTCTCCCCCCCAGTAAGGTCTGCACCAGGCAGGAGGTATATGCAAACAGGAATGGTTTATTACTTTTTTGTATAGTTAAAGGAATAAGGCAGGTTCTGCCCGATGCAGTCTCTCAGCTATTCACTCAAGGATGGTCCCTGGACCGTCACTACAGGCCAAGGGCACCTGCAGCCATCCTAGCTCTTCCCTACCTCAATAGCAGGGGCAGAGGTATGGTCCACACTCTTTCTCCTCCGAGGGGAAGAGGACTGGAGAAGGCCCAATCTCAGCCTTTCCATTGTGCGACCTGCCTTCCTCAGTGGGGAAGGACACTCCACTAATTTAGGGCGGTCCTGCCTTTAAGTACTGCCAGGAAGAGGGCACCAGGTCTGGCTCATGATTGGTCATTCCCAAGCCTGATGTCACTGCCTCCCGCTTTCACTCAAATGCTGCTCCTCGGAGGGGGAAAACCCCATATCAACTACTGGCAACCTGATTGTACCAGGGTTTACTGCCAGCCCAAGGGCAGAATTGTAGCCATCAGGTGACCTGGCTACACTCTCTCTCTGGTGGATTCCCAATGACCCCGCTTGGGTCCTAAATTTTCGGGTATCATACTCGAATGAAACCTGAACATAACAAGATAACAATTTCACATAATTAATATCACATTATTATGCATGATATACATTCTCTTGTGAAGAAATTACAGGACAGTTTATTTGAATACACATCCATGACATGACTGTCATACTGAAACATAGGTTCCTCCCAACATGGAGAACCCTTTAAATAGTGTTCGAGTCTGTTTTTCTGACTAAAGCCTCGGTACTATCGAGCATATCTCTCCTCTTAGGGTGGTCTGCGCAAGGCGTGATCCACTCTCTCTAACTCAAGAGCATAGCGATACTCCCTGTAACACACCGAGCACCCATACCCAGGTATTATCTTAGGCATGGACACACTTGGTCCCGGGGAACCATACCCAGATGACACACAGGAGAACATCCTGGGACTACCATTCCCTACCCCTTTGTTAAACCAATTTTCATCAGAACCCTCAGAATCCCAATTCTCCGGGGGGATTAACTGAATCCCAATTTTCCCTCATACTATCAGTGTCCCAGGGTCCAATCTCAGCCTTTCCATTGTGCGACCTGCCTTCCTCAGTGGGGAAGGACACTCCACAAATTTAGGGCGGTCCTGCCTTTAAGTACAGCCAGGAGGAAGGCACCAGGTCTGGCTCATGATTGGTCCGGTCCAGGTCTGATGTCACCACCTCCTCGCTGTCACTCAAATGCAGCTCCTCATATCAACTACTGGCAACCTAATTGTACCAGGGTTTACTGCCAGCCCAAGGGCAGAATATCAGCCATCAGGTGACCTGGCTACATGTACTTCGGAGCCTAGTCAGCCACATTATTGTTTTTTAATAAAACTCCCCAAACTATAATTACATGAATAATATGTAAGTAAAACAGACACTCAACACGCTAAAACCACATTTCTTTCTCGATGATTACTAGCTGTAAATATTATATATTTTTTAAATGGTCCTATTTCACACAATTGGGCCTAACGGTGTACTAATTCATGACCTGTGAATTTCTCTTAAGCACTTTGAGGCTTACACCTTCTAACACTTTCTATTTTGTTCAGACAAAAGGTACAGTACAATCAGCACAACTATGGTCACTACTCTGAAATTAATTAAAAGCCAGTGCTTTTGTTTTGATTGAGCTGAGTATTGTGACATGTTTTAGCTACCTGTTTTGATTTGTTTGCCAAGTGTAAGTGAATAAATCTGTCAATTACAGAGACACAAAAAGAACCACCTTGAAGAACTGAAGTCATACAAACATTATTAATTACTTTTAAGAACAAATCTGACGTGGCTTACTCAGCTGGCTGTGTGATTTATATACTCATTATTTTCAACCTGCCAATAGCCATCTGGTTTTATCTCAGTGACTTTTTAAATAAACAATAATAGGTTTACTAAAAACCCTAGCAAATCCAGATGTTTGTTTGAATCCTAGTCAACTGCAAATCTGTAACGGCCATTAAATCTCTGAATGTGAATCAGAATATAAAAATCAGGGCAGCAATAATGTAATAAAAAGGGATTTCGTGCTATTATTATACAGACGTCTTGCTAAACAGAAACTCAGAAGTTAGATAAATATTCTCTTCTCTACTCTATATACCTATTTCTTGATTCCTTCTTAACCTCTTCAGTGCCAGAGGGTCCTGCCACCTCCATTGTCAGGGACCCTCCGTCACTTACAGGGGCGATCTTTGGAGCGATCACGTGATGCCTTCCAAGTTCCGGACACTAGACTTGAAGTGAAGGGGACGGGACGAATCCCCCCTTCAGTGCTGTTTGCAATAGGCACAACCGTTCACAAACACCCTCTAAAAGATTAGCAAATAACCATGACGTACAGCGTATGTTATAAGGGACTCTGGGCTGTATGCTGTACGCTGTATTTCATTAGGGCACATAAGGGGTTTATCCGTTATGCTTTTTTTTGGTAACTTACATTTTTATTGAAGTTATTCAAGGGGAGGGGGGAACAGAAAAAAATAAGGAACAGGAGGGGGTGGAGCAGAAATTATAAGGGGGGGGGGGGGACCGTACATATTGCATACATCCAAGATATGGATTACATATGTTACATAACTGATCTCTCGTATTTGACTTTTACCCTAGGGCGCTCAGAAATGAGGTCTTGCACTGTGTGTCGTGTTTGTCCCTTGGTACCGTGTTGTGTGGTAGCTTCGAGTGGACCGGCCCCTCAATAGTCCTGGTCCTGCCTAGTTTTACCTCTTCCTCCTGGGACGAGTACTCATGTGTTGGCAGGATGGCCCCTTTCTATACCTAACGGACACTCTGTGACCCGCTTTCTGGAATGATTATAGCAGGATTGACTTAGTAGTGTCTATGCCTTATATCCGTTATGCATTTGATGATAATATTCCGACTATCATTGCTTGGTGTTCTATATTATTCTTTTAGGTTTAATTCCTTCCTACAGTACATATTCTACTTTTTGCTTCTTTCAACAGGCAAAATAAATTAATATATTTTTTAATGACAAACGTATAACTGAATAGACTTGATGCTTTTTCAGTTTGCAATCACAAAGAGACAATAAAACGATTTTTCATACTGCTCATCACTCAATTACATACATTCTTTTTAGGAAAGAATATCAAATGCAAATGTGACTATTACATTTTCCCGTTATTCCACAAGCAGCATTACCTAATGGGGTTTCCATTTCTATTTTATTAGTGAGTGGTTGGCATTCATATTAATAAAGCTGTGTCTTCATCTGTTAGATAGAAAGGCTACATATTGTCGCAAAGCTGGTGTGAACTGAACAGCTTACACAAATGCCAGATTTCTTTTATATAACAAATGAATGACATTAAAATGATAACTACACTTAATGTTTTTAGATGATCTATTTTCCATATATACTAATTGAAAAATAGGGTTTATATATTTCCAACAAGAAAACAAATACTTATTTTTAAAAAAATGTGTGAGCCTGTAAATTTACATTCCCCTCTGAATTACATGTACGGATGAAGCAAGATTTACAGTACTGTTACAAGGTGCGAAATTCCACCCGCGGGAACATTTTGTGCACCATGGACTGGCCAGGCAGCCAATTCTTTATATTTCCCAGAGAGGGAGAAATATGAAGACAACTTTGTATAAGACACTCTCTTTAAGGTCCTTCAACACCTCCCTCGCTTTGTTTATACTTTGTTAAATAAGAGCAACAACTTAATACCCCCTGATAGAAATTTCAAATCATTTCTAAGATGGCAGGCACACCTCTCGGACGCTCTACAGAGCCTGCCAGGACCCCCAAGATGCCTCCATGATTCGTGCATCTCATGATAATCGCCTCTCGGGTCACATTTTGTATTTCCAGCTAGTTTTTGGTTACCGAGAGTAAACACAAACAACTCTGGAACTCGGCATCATCTTACATAGAACCCCGGCCTCCATCTAAAAACATGGAAAACCTGGTGCTCCCGAGATGGACCAAGTAGGACTAGCGTACAGTCTAGGTACAGGACTGTTGGACAGCTCCAAGGAATGGGGCTGCAGGGAAAGAGAAATACAGCATGAACTGGGCAATAGGGAACAAGTCGACGGGGCCGGGACCCAGGCATTGGTCCCCTGTTTCATCTCCACACCTCCCGCCTAACGAGGCATCTCACTTCTGGGGAGAGAACAAAGCTCCTGCCTTGGAGATTATACTCTCTCAGCATATGGGTGCATCCCAACCTATAACTCTCCTTTGTCCCACCACACTACACCGGGCCCCACACAAAATCAAATTCTTTGATTCATTGTAGGCTAGCCTCGTTAAACGAATAACAGGCCCAGAACACAATGAAGCCACAGGATGCAAATAGTAAATACAAATACCAAATAAACTGTTTCAACAGATGACTAACTGGGGTGACAGGACCGATAGTCATGTTGACTGTACTTAAATGGCCATTTTGACCCTATACCTTGACGGTTTGGGGCAAACAGTGGGCTTAACCTTTAATGTATAATGTATTGTGCCAGACTGCCCCTACCATCACAGCGTTTCAACCAGCGCATGCACTGTCTACAACTACAGACATAACCCAAAACAAACAAAGAAACATGGCCAAAGCAGCTGCAGCAGCACTAGATGCTGAGAGACAGTGATTGACCATGTGTGCGTATTGTAATTGAGTGTGGATTAGAGGTGTGACACATGGGGAGGGGAGAAGAAGGCGTGACACAGGGGGTGTGGGGGGACTGGGGAAGAGGGGGTTGACATGGGGATGGGGAAGTGGTGACACATGGGAAGGGGGGAAGAGGGAGTGACACATGGGGAGGGAGGGATGACAAATGTTTTAGTGGGGACTCCCCAGGGGGGAGATGGGGCAGTTGGAGTGACGGGGGAAGTTGGAGTGTAAGGGGCTTTGGAGTGAAGGGGAGCAGTTGGAGTGACGGGACAGTCAGAGTGACAGGGAGACAAGGGTAGAAAAACAGAATCCCTCTGAATGCACTAGTGATGTAGTGATACTTCAAGTGATGTAATATGAATAACTATTAAAATACTTTAAAAAAGAAAAGAAAAATAAAGTATTGGGGAGTAGATCTATGGCCAATCAATAAGAAACATGAACGTATATATATAAACACACAATATCCCAGCAAGCTCAAGAACCCCAAACTCCAACACATCATTTATTAAGCATATATATTATGTCAGACATAACAAACAAATGCATGTGTATATATATATATATATATATATATATATATATATATATATATATATATATATATATATATAAATTGCACACTTGTATAAAAGTATAACAGATGTGTCCACACTCAGGTTGAGTTACGAATGGGTATATGTTGTACTAAAATACCCAATCATTTCAGCCAGTCAGCAAAGAGTGTTATAACACCAGATTAGTATGTTAAGGGCAGATGACTCTGGTACTTAGATTGGTGGTGCGTGCGCAGTGACGGTATTGCGCAAACTAGACGGCAGCTTTGAAAGTGCTATGCGATATGAGGCACTTTATGTGAAGGAAGGGACTTTCCTATACTTATGTCAGCTAGTTTAAGAGGCTATAAATTGATACGGTGAACCACGAGACACCGTGCCTCAAGGCATAACACATTGAACAAATAAGATTATTGGATTATTGGACTGATCTCTTACCTTAACCGACATCTTTTTCTTCTCTTCCCAGGTAAAACCCAAATGTGATTCTTCTGTCTCCTAATCACCCTTGATGTGTCTATTTGACTAAATTCAAATTGTACCACCTTAGCAGGACAACAGTCTGTTTAAAAGTACCATTTGTTTAAATGTGCCTCACATGTGCTAATTGAGCTGGTTGGGCTGAACTTAATTCAGTCCGATGACTTGTAAGAGCTATATAGTTAGAGACACACTGAGAGAGCAGCAATGCAGGGGCAAGCAACATACATTTAAAGTAGCATTTTTTATGTAGAATGCAGTGTGGAGTTGAACAGGGAGTTTAACAGGAGTGAAACAAGTGCACAACACCTACTGGCCCTGAATCCTGGATTTTGAACAACGATGGAAAGGAGGACATTATCTATCCCAGACTGCACATCTCAGCACTAAACTATTGCTGCCATGCTGCTGCTACTGTTTTTATTTGTTTTGACCTCACTTTTCAAAATACGTGCCTCTTTCTACCAGTCTCATTATGACTCTAACTATATTCATATATCTCCATCCCTCCTTTCTTCACCACTTCTCAGTTCACATGAACTCCTTTCTTACCTGCGCCCTCTGACACTACACAGCTATACCCTGTGCACTAAAACACACCCCTACAAATCCTCCTCACACATTCTCCTTCTTTCCATGCTTCTCATCCTTGCTTCTGGGGATATATCTCCCAATCCTGGTCACTACCTTATTTCTACATGCTCTCATCCTCACCTCCCACATGCAACTTCTATGCCTTCTGGTGCCAACCCCTCTAGCCTCATACCCATCCCCTGTCACCCTCCCTCCTCTCTCCCTTTCAAATGCTCACTCTCTCTCTCTAACAAGTTCCTCTCTGTGCATGACTTATTTTTCTCTCACTCTCTGCTCCTATTTTCTATAACTGAGACCTGGCTCACTCAGTCTGACTCTGCTCTGGAAGCTGCCCTCTCTTATGGTGGCCTTTCTATCTCCCACACTCTGCACCATTATGGCAGGGGTAGAGGCATAGGGCTCCTGCTCTCCTCTATCTGCCGCTACCGTACCCTTCCTATTCCTCCCTCTCTTGCTTTTCCCTCCTTTGAGGCTCACACTGTCCAGATTGTCTCTCCTCTCCCTGTCCATGTGATGGTCATTTATCGCCCACCTACCTCTACTCATCCCCCTTCTGCCTTTCTCTCTCACTTTGAATCCTGGCTCTCTTTCTTCCTCTCCTCAGACTCCCCTGTTCTTCTCCTTGGGGATTTCAATTGCCACATTGATGACCCCTCTCTCCCTTGGGCCTCCCGCTTTCTTTCTCTAACCTCTTCTTTTGGCCTTCAACAGTGGACTGCAGCCAGCACCCACAAGGATGGCCACTACTTAGACCTGGTTTTCACTAAAAACTTCTCTCTCTCTGATTTCTCCATTTCCCCTTTTCCTCTCTCTGACCATCACCTCATCTCATTTTCTCTCTCTCACTTCTCCCCTTTTCCACCTCCATCTACCCCTCGTCTCTGCAGAGACCTGTGCTCTATTAACCTACCAGCTTTTGAGTCCACTTTACGCTCCTCCCTCTCCTCTCTCAGCTCTGCTCTAGACCCTAACAACCTGGTCAGAAACTACAACTCTGCCCTATCCTCCTCTCTTAATCGCCTTGCCCCGCTTTCTCTCTGCCGTTCTCGCCCTTTGAACCCCAGACCGTTGCTAAATTTCCACACGTGCATGCTGCGTTCCTGCACTCGTTCCTCTGAACGCCTCTCGAGGAAATCTCACACTCTCGCAGACTTCCTTCACTACAAATTTATGCTATCCTGTTTCAACTCTGCCCTCTCTCAAACTAAACAAACCTACTTTTCTTCACTAATCAACACGCACAAGTCTAATCCATGCCGACTATTCTCTGTCTTTGACTCCCTCCTGAGACCACCCTCTGCTGCCTGTTCTTCTTCCTCCATCTCACCTCAGGACTTTCCCAACTATTTCAAGGAAAAGGTGGAATCTATACATTAGGCCATCCCCTCTGTTTCCTCCTCCCATCCTACACCTCTTCCCAACTCTCCTCCTGCATTCCTTGACTCTTTATCTGCTGTTATACCATTACTCAAAAATTGCAAACTTGACCCTACCAGTCTTTCTAATTATCGATCTGTCTCCCTCCTGCCTTTTACATCTAAACTCCTTGAATGTCTTGTATTCTCTCGCTTGCTCCACTTTCTCAACGCCCATTCTCTCCTAGACCCTCTACAATCTGGCTTCCGCACTGCTCACTCCACCGAAACAGCCCTCACTAAAATAACTAATGGCCTCCATGCTGCCAAAGACAGAGGTCATTACACTCTGCTCATATTACTTGACCTCTGCAACATTTGAAGAAAAAACGAATGGCGCACAGCCAGGGAGCCAGGTGTGGAGTAAAACGCTGTTCTTTATTGGTGCATGCAAAGAGACGAGTATACCCCCTTGGGGGACAAAGACAGGAACCTCCTACGCGTTTCGGACCTACGGGTCCTTTATCAAGGAGTACCCTATTTTTCTTACCCATCTGCAACATTTGATACTGTGGACTACCCTCTTCTCCTTCACATTCTCCATACTCTTGGCATTTGTAACAAAGCTCTATCCTGGATCTTCTTTTACCTCTCCCATTGTACATTCAGGGTCTCTTTTGCTAACACCTCCTCCTCTATCGATCTATCTGTGGGGGTACCCCAGGGCTCTGTCCTGGGACCCCTTCTCTTTTCTCTAAACACACTCTCTCTAGGTGACCTAATCACATCTCTTTGGTTCAAATATCACCTCTATGCTGATGACACACAAATTTACTTTTCTACCTCTGACCTTACACCTGCTGTACAGACTAATGTTTCTGAATGTCTCTCTGCTATATCATCCTGGATGGCCCTCCGCCGACTTAAACTTGGCAAAAACAGAGCTCCTCATACTTCCTCCCAAACCTTGCCGTATTTCCTCCTTCCACATTACTGTTGGAAGCACTATAATTTACCCAGTAGCCTAAGCACGCTGCCTAGGGGTCACACTAGGCTCCTCTCTCACATTCTCTTCTCAAATTCAAATGGTAGCAAAAAACTGTTGTTTTTTCCTCCGCAATATTACCAAAATACGCCCTTTCCTCTGTTTCCTTGTTCTGTCACTAAGTAACTATAGGATTATATGTGTTCCTAATCTTTAAGACCAATTTCTATTGTAATTGTTTTTAACTACCCTTACATTCCAAACTCATGAGCCTCATTCAAACTATTCAACTCAGTAGACATTAAATATACTAAGTTTTATACAAAATGGAAATGAATAAAAAAACAAGATGGACTCACATAAAACATTTTTACATCTGCCTGTTATCAGACTGATTTATGCTTTCTTACCTTTGCAGAGGCAGATTATTTCCCAATACTCCTTATTTAAACTAGTTACATGCTAGACATATAGACAATATAGAGTCTTTATTATTCAGGCATGAAATCCTTCTATCTTCCCGATACTGTCTGATAGCAAACACCCATGTTTAAGGGTTAAGGGTCGTTAAGACGTCTAGGGGTCACTGTATCCAACTGTTAAATCCATCAGGCCTCACGTCTCAATAATAACCTACAGGTACTCGTGTTACCTCCTCGCATAGGTCTTGGTAACTAATCTATTACCATATACCTTAAAGAGGATACTTTGTGTCCATATTCAAGAAAGTGTCAGGCCACAGGTTTCAACGTTTCACCTTTCTTAAAAGTCAGCCATGTGCTTGATCTGTATTCGTTCATACTGTATGTTCTCAGAACGTGCGGTCTGTCTTTCTTAGGCTGAGGCCCCGCTCCCTCAGTCAGCACGCCCGCACTGCATGCAGGCAGCGCACTGACAGGCAATTGACCGCTACCTGCGGTCTGTATGGAGCGGGAGCTGGAGCGGGGGGGGGGGGCGTGGTTTGAGGGGGGGGCGTGGTTCAAGCAGAGGGCTCTCCGTGCTGTCCCCCCTTCCCCGTCGGTCCATCTGTCACCCCATGTGTACTGAGCACTGGGGTGTGTGGGGGGAACAGCAGCCCAGCACTGGGTGAGCCGGTTTTCGAGGGAGAAGGGGGAGTGCAGGGAAGGGTTAATGGACTGGAGCAACGTTTAATACAGGTTTGTGGCAGGGGAAGAGTTAGTGGCGCAACCCCCCCCCCATATCCCATCCATCTGCTGCTGGCCGCAACCTCCCAAGCACTCGCAGCCTGAAATGGGCACCGGAGCTTCCCTCCTCCCCTTGCCCCTCATTGGCTCCCTGCCGCACCACGTGACGCGTCGCCGCTTGGGATCACGATCCTCGTGTATCCCCTGCTGGCTGACGCATTGCAGTGCGCAGCGAGCCTTGCAGGGAGGGAGGACTGGGGCCGGCTCTAGAGAAACTCATGTCCGGTGAGTGACGCGCACGCGGCCGCGCGTGCTGTTGGAAGCAGCGGGACCCTGGCCTTAGGGCTTGTCCCCACTGGCTACTGCAGCACCCACTGTGGCGGATGCTGCAGGGACGAGAGCCCTCCTCTCAATGGCGCCGGGCCCACTGCGAGGGGGGCCTCAGCGCTGTGGCGCGAGTTGCTCCTGCTCTCAATAGAATTGAGAGCAGGACTCGCTACGGAGTGCTAAGCCACGCCCCCCGGCGGTTCAAGTAACTTGCTTAGCCACTGGCTATGCTGGTTGTAACCTCGAGCTATAAACCTAACAGCCAATAAATTGAACCTGATGAGCCCTCTCCACCGGATCACTAAACACCCTAACCACTCTTAACAGTTTTAAGTAGGGAAATCCCACCTTTAATGGTGTTGGGTGAAAACTAGAGGCATGTAATAAACTATTTATGTCCGTCAGTTTGGTATTGAATGTACCAAAACATCTAGGAAAGAAAGCGTCCAGGTGTGATAGTTCAACGTATACATAATGGGACTAGCCAAAGTATTGAGAACCTGTAAAAAAGGTAACAATTCCAATTGTGAACCTGTCTACAGGAGAACAAAGTGCAAGGGAACTAGTCCCAAATATCAGGGCTCAGCAGCAGGATGGACACATGCATAAATTTCAAATGTAGTAATCACTTAAAGTAGGGGATAGAGCTCTAATTAAAGCTACGTGAGACTCATAAACATGTGTGTGTATGACTCCTTGATTCCTAGATGAATAGGACAATATATAAGTCTCTGTAAAATGATGACAGACCTATATATATGCCATAAGGGTCATGTCTATCATCTCACTGAAACAAAAAGTCCTAGAGTAACACAGATGTAGTACTCACTTTTGTAGCAGCTCACCCATATTAGATGCGTGCATCACGCCAGTGTTGAAGAGAAAAGACAGTCAGTGAGGTCCAAAATGGAGCACAGCTGTGATGAAAAATGGGGGCTACAACCAGCAGAAATGATTAAAGACTTTATTGAATGGTAAGTGAGGGGTACAGAACTACTCTGACGCGTTTCGGGAACAAATCCCTCTTTGACAAAGGGATTTGTTCCCGAAACGCGTCAGTGGAGTTCTGTACCCCTCACTTACCATTCAATAAAGTCTTTTAATCATTTCTGCTGGTTGTAGCCCCCATTTTTCATCACAGCTGTGCTCTGTTTTGGACCTCACGGACCGTCTTTCCCCTGTCTACAGGAGAAACAGGTCATCTACCTTTATAAATCTGCCATAATACAATAAATGTAATCTGAATGGGTGATCAGAGAGTATGTAACAGTCCTCATATTTACCCATAAACAGATTGGCAAATTATTTGTTATTTTCTGATGAGCATAAACTTGACTTGAAGAAAGTATGTCTCTTCTTTCAAACAGGGCTCCTTCAATGACAGGGAAGGTAAAGGATCAGATAACAAGTTTATCTGCCATAGCAGCACAGATGCAGTCACTGCACTGTACTGTATTATTCATCAAAGTGTTCTGTGTGTCAAACTCTGCAATAAAGTGAAAGATACAATGGACACAGTGATGAAAACCATACACTTCATCAGATCTACATCACGACTTCAACATTAGCTTTTTCTTAAGCTACCAACTGACATGTCTACAGATCATCATGTTTTACTAGTGCACAATAATATACAATTGCACAGTAAGGTAAAAGCACTGGATTGGTTCTGTGATCTTAAATAATAGTGTTTAAATACTGTAAGAATTCAGAAAAGTATCAAAATGTGGTCTGGGATACTAAATTCATGGCAAATATATTTTTTTGGAGTGATATATTTGAACATTTAAACACACTTAATTTGCTGCTAAAAGGAAGAAAGAAGAGCATTAGTGATCTTGTTGAAAAACTAAATGGATTTCTACATCAACTGTCTATCTTTTCTGTAGACTTAAACATGAATAAACGGCTTCACTTCCCAAGACTGCACAATTTTATCAGCTCAACATCGATCACTGTGACCAGTGTGATGGAAGGGGTTTTGAACAAGCTAAAAAATAGCTTTGCTGGGAGATTTCAGGATTTGTGGCTAATTAAAGATGTCATGCTGTGTATTCAAAATCTTTTTGCCATTTCAGCAGAAAGTGATTTTACATTCAATGCAAGGAAGTTATTACCTTCAATTGAAGAAGGTTCATTACAGGCGGAACATGTGGACATTCAGTATTTGCATTCTTTGAAGCAGGATTTCCAAAATGCAGGTGCTGACAAGTTTTGGACTGAACATTATTGGGTAGAGCAGTATTCAAATTCTAGGAATTTAGCAATCTTATTGCTCAATGTTTAGCTCTACCTACACTGGCGACACACTTTATTCGAGCTCGGCTAGTCCCACGAATTCGGGTATACCCGGGTGTATTGAGGTTTGTGACTGTTTTCTGCCCGAGTGCATTGAGGTATTTTCCAGGCAGGGATTGAAGTATTTTATTCCCGCTGGCTGCAATACTGCACAGTATATATATATATATACTGCATTACAATTCATGAATTTATGCCATCTGGTAGACACGCGAAGCATTGCAGCCTATTAAATCCTAATCATTATCATTTAACAGATCAGCCGCCCGTCAGCCAGGCATGAACCCAGGCTGGGAAGGCAAACGCAACGGGGCTTGTCAGAGGTGAGGAGCGGCGCATTCCAGGTATCTGCCAGGTACATACTGGGTATTTGCTCGAATAAAGTGTGTCGGTGCAGTATACATGTGAGTCCAGCTTTTCTCTCAGGAATGTGATTAAGAGCGACACTCGCACTAAAACATGAAAGCCTTCAACACTGCCTCCATTTTGCACTGACACAATATGAGCCAAACTTCCTTGGGGTTGCTCAGACAGGGAATTTCATTTTTTCTCCAGAACATAATTAGAAAGAGATAAATAATGTGTTAAGAATCCGTATCTTATGAAATATAGTTCAGAATCCCAATATAGCAAACATACAATAATGTGACATTTACATATTTTTTATGGTGATCCGGCCTAATGTGGTCTTCTTAGGTGCCCTCCTCTTTTTTCGTTCAGTAGAGGATGGAATTTGAGGGACTACCTACAGTAATTAAAGCTAACAGAGTAATTGGTGATTCACAGTGTGGATTCAAATATTTTTTGCTTTATGCATAAAGCAAATACCAAAACCCCATACTAGCTATAATAAAATCATCCCATAGAAGGTTCCTTCAGATAAACTGTAAAAAATGGATGTAACACCTACCTCATTTAACTGTTACCAGTCAGAAATTGATTAACACACACACATTCCCAGCTAGCTCAATCTCCTACACCCGCAACATCATGAATATATATTTAAGCTGAAAAGAGTGCTACTGTGCGTGGCAAATGTATACAACAAAAGACAGGAGGTGCCCAATGCTACATCAAATTGACAAAACATATATGGTAATAAGTATAAAGTTTAAATACTTCAATAGTAAGAGTAATTACTTGGTTATTTAGTTAAACCCTTTGGCCCTTTTGCTGAATTGACAAGGCTCACTGTAGTTGCTTCCCCTCATACATAGGTAAAAGGAAGGGTTCACAGTTTTATTGTTAGGACCTGCATTCATTTGGTTTACCTTGATGTGGTATGAAGGCTTACGACGCTTTGGCCAAAGGGTTCTTATTCTTTCTTCATCTGTAACACCATTGTAAACCAATAGGGGAGGAGATCTTCACTCTTCAGCTTCTTGCCGTCAAATGATACTGCACAGGCTTTTTGATTGCCTGGGATAATCATGTGACCAATGTATTTTTTTTAGGATGTGACATCATGTAAAGGGAGTGAAGCCAGCCAATCAGAATGGCTGTGATTCCTTTCCCTTTAACATGATGTCACAAAAACCAAGATGGCTAACATCACATGTTACTTCGGTCAATCAGATTGTGAGATGTATATCCCCAATCTGAGTGGTTGTAGTAAACCATGTGATAGTGTCAAGTTTTGTTAAGGATGTGATGTCACTCCCTTTAGATTTTTAATGATGGGAACTTTTGTGTTGTTTTCAATTGTTTATTTCTGTAACTTTTTTGTTGTTTGCTTTTTGATAATGGTGTTAATTTGGAGTTTTCTTTTATTAATTGATGTTTTCTGGGGTGTTTGGATTTTTAATTGGGGTTATTGCTTTGTTGATTTCTGGTATTTGTATGTGTTTACTTTTTTATTGTTGTTTATTTGGTGATTGTTTTGATTGAATTTGATATTGTTGGTGGTAGGTTTTTTTTTTTTTTTAGGTTGACCATTGACTGTGATAGTGTTAAATCATGCCCATTTTATACAGGCATGCTTTAACACTGTGCCAATCAATTGGTTTATTGGCATTTTAAATGTTTTTTTTTTTAAATGTAATGTGTTTTATTTTGGGCCTGGTTTTTTTTTTTTTGCTTCCCCATTTATTGCTACTGTGTTAAAGCATGCCCATATTATATATTATTATATGGGCATGTTTTAACACTGTGCCAATCAATGAGTAGCAGTGTGGTATCCACAGGTAGGATGGTTAGGCCTCTGGGTGGATAGCGGGGGAGGGTGGGTTAACCCCTTAATGACAATAGTGGTTACTAACCGCTAAGGTGATTAAGTGGTCAGGGACCATTAGATTGTATTTTTTATTGTATTGTTGATGCCCATGGAGGGCAAAGATGATGAAGAGGATAAGGACGGCCTTCATAATGGCAGAGGTAAGAACAAGTTTTATTTACTTTATCTGCAGATTTATGTGTTATTTTTAATGGGCAAATGCACTATTATCCATATCTGGATAATAGTAATTTTGCCCATTACTGTACTGTATGCATTGGGGTGTATTTATATTAGTGTATTGCACTTTTTTCCAGCACAGGATTGGTACCGCAGGCCAGTGTGGACCCCCGGACATCCATGGGGACCTTGTGGAGGCCCCCAGACACCCGCAGGGACCACCCAAGGACCCCTGCACACCCGTGGGCCCCCATGACACCCGTGAGGACCACCCAGAGGCCCCTGCCGGCCTCTGGAATCAATACTATGCTGGAAAAAATTATGCTTTTATGCATGTCTCATTCTCTTTCTCTTTATGCTTTTATGCATGTCTCAAACTCCTTTTCTTTTCAATCGGTGTGGATAGCACCTTCAATTTTGGATCCTGGCATTCTGTAAATATATCAAGGCTACAAATAGGATAATCTTTCTGCCTCCCTGATTGGAAACGAAACTATAGCAGTCCTAACATGTGTAAACTGTAACTGATTTAGAACTCCTCCGCTAATGTTATCAGGCATCTGTCCACTAATTGAATTTTGTACTCTGGTTCTGTACTTAGTAACTAATTAGGGACATATGCAGGATAATTTCCCTGCTTCATAAATCTGTAGCGCTGCTATATAATAGAGCTCTATAGTCATTCAAAGTAATGAAGTTGGCTACAACTGTCTGATTATTGTTCTGGCACACATCTGTCTCTGCAGATCATACAGCATGTGATCATGCCCTCTCTTGCACAGACTGGTACTGTCACAAATGCTCTATCTTGTCATTTTGGGGCACTTGACAACGGGTTTAAGTTATGTGCTGGGTTTACTCACCTGCTCGATTTGAAATACAGTAGATACAGCCAATTTTACACTGATACAGTAGGTGTTACACCTTAGGCATTACAGATGAGCTACAGATGCTTACAGCGTGATATCACTTCCTTTAATATAGAATTTCAAGAACGAAGGAAGTTCCTACGAATAGAACTCTGTATTAAGGTGGAACTTGTTTCTGTTTTTTCACATACAGGGCCTCATGCAGAGAGCAGCGCTATTTAAAATTGGAGAGGGGAATAAAATGTAGCTTTAATGGAGAGTTTTTTTCTCCATATGCAGAAAGGGCATAAAACTGCATTTAGAATCCTTTCTGCATATGGAGAGTTTCAACCGGCGATATGAGCGCTGGTGAAACATGTTTTAAAAAAAGCGCGTTTTTTTTTTTCCTTCTCCCTCTGGCCGCCGACCTCCAGCTTCCAGCCAAGTTTTTTTGGCGGAGGTAAATTGAGAATTTCTCTCCATGTTATTGGCGCGATCAGCCACTAGATGGCGATCGCGCCTTTCTGAATAGGGATATTTTTACATGAGGGGAGATTTAGGTTCTCGCCGGTAGCAAGGCGAGTTTAAAAAAAAAAAATGGCGCTTTTTTTAAAACTCGCCAGTACCTGCCGTTCTACAGGCATTTCTCTCCAAATAATGCCGCTATTCACCTTACCGCTGCTCTCTGCATGAGGCCCACAGTATGATGTTCGATACTTTTTCTATATTCAATTTATTAAAGGTTATTGTGACGGTAACTTTGTGACAGGCTATTAATAATACACACCAAGAATATAACTGGGTTGAACTGAACGAGGCTTAGATATGATAAAATATAATTTATTCCTTGAAAAAGGTGAACACACGAGATTATACAAATAACAGACAAAATATATAGGCACTTACTTAAAGGTTAGGACAAGAAAGCCATCAGGATACAGAATGGGCCATTTCTTCCATAATTCAGGTTCAGATGTGGACATCACGACAATACATGAAGACCATGAAGACAATTGAGTAAGGGGTGATCCTGGTTTAAATACCATTTCAAAACCCATCTCTTAACCCTAGGCGCCGAGCTGGCTAGAAAAATCATTTTGAAGCAGATTTTGGCTTCTCTTGTAAGTGTGAAGTACCACACTTAAAAACACTCAGCTCCTTTGTTCCTAACCCTAGTATAAACAATCAGGGCAGTTAACTTTTGATCACCGGGCTATGCTAAATCTTCAGGATGCTCTTCCTGCCCTATTAGCATAGCAGACGGAGTCTGTATTTTCAGAGCAGATCCAAAATCCCATATACACTTTAATATTTTCACATATTAATAAGTTCCGTTCTGGTGGGTCCAGTGGGTCAAAATCTGCCAGTTATTAATGCCTACAGTGACCGTACATATTGGCCAAATTTCCACTCTCTGCGACCTCCAGAACCGGAGATACAGAAAAGCACTTTAACACATTTTTAAAATACAGGATTCTTCCCTTTAAAAAATGAATCTCTGCTTTTCACTCTTTCCCCATTGAAATCAACGGGGTCCACCACCATAGCGTTGAATGGCGGGCTCCGCCGTTGCCGTCAATAGGGTTTCCCGCCATAGGCTTTCAATGGGGAAACCGCCGCCATTGAAGTCTATGGGAAAATCCAACAAACTTTACATTCGTCCATACTCCGTCTGGTTGGTCAGAGGGAGCTGGGAAGGGTCATGCATTAAAGCCGGAACCTTGGCTACATGCCACCCAAATCCCATCCCCCTGGTCATTCCAGAACTGGAGATATGGACTTACATTTGTCATCATTTCACACTTAGGGCTCTATGCAGTAAGCGCCAAAAAAGTCCTCTCGCCAAGTATGCCTTATCGGCATGATTTTGCCGATTTTCCCTCGCCGTATGCAATAAGTGCCAAATCCATTCCGAATCAAGCCGAAAACATTTGTTCCCACTCTGCCGATGATTTGCCGATCACACACAGGTGTATCGGCGTGCATGGCGGGGTGGTGTTAGGTTCGCCAATGAAACTTCTTGCTGAATCTGCCGAAGCAAGCATGTTTTAGATTAAGCGGCCCATTTAAAGGCAGCGTGTATTTTTATTCATTCTCTGTGTTGTTAGGAGAGAGAGAGAGAGACACACAGAGCTGGGCAATTTACATATTTCATATTGACTGAGAGAGTTGTATTGTTGTATTATAACATCTTTGTCTTGTTTTCACTTTGTAAGTATTCAGTGCGAATGTCTTTAAATTTCTTTTCTGTTCTTTGTGAGTGCTATAGGTATGGCCGAAAGGCGTGGGAAGAGTGATGCTGGTGTGAGTTTTACTGGTAGTCGTGTGAGTACACGTCTGAGTGAACGTAGGATTCAGGGGGGTGCTGTTGCTGTGAGTGCGACTGGTGTTGCTGGGAGTGCGAGTGCTGCTGGTGGCTCTGTTGCTGGTGCTGCTGGGGTGTCTGTTGCTGGTGCTGGTGGGGTGTCTGTTGCTGGTGCTGCTGGGTTGTCTGCTGCTGGTGGGGTGGTTGGTGTTGGCCCTCTTTTGGAGTCTCTTCCTTTGGAAGAAGGAGAGTCCAGTCAGCTGCAGCCAAGCTCTGGGGCTGCACGTGTTCGGAGGAAACATCTGGAGCGGCCACGTAATCCTCGGTTCAATGAAGAGGAAAACAGAGTTCTTGTCACAGGGATTTTGGAGCACTATGACTCTCTGTATGGGCATTTACTAGGTAAGTCTATCTTTGCATTGATTGTTCAAAGACATGTTATCCTAGGTCATGTGAGATGTCTTAATATCAAACTATTATTCTCTAATATCTATCAATTAAAGTTAATTGTTACACACATTCCTTCATGCTTTATAACGACCATAACAATCAGTCTAAAAAGTTTGCCAGAGTTCATACAATATTCATGCAAGCTTCCTTACATTTCTATGTTTACACGTAAATGCTCATGTGCTACACATATTCAACCTAAACCAGCATGTTTGGTATCCCTTGGAACAGGTAGCAGTTTAGGAAACTGCTCAATTTTATAATAATAATTAACGTCATATATTTTGTATGTATTTCAAGGGCGGACAAGTTCAGCATCCAAAAATAAAATGTGGGAGCAAATAACATTGGCTGTGTCTGCGTGTGGGAATCATGTCAGGGACCGGGCGAATTGTCGGAAGAGATTCGATGATATCAGGGCAAACTTAAAGAAAAAAATCCAAGCACAACGGATGTATGCTTCTGCCACTTGAGGTGGGCCACCAGCACAAGCTCTAATCTTAACTCCATTGGAGGAGCAGATGCGGGAAAAATTTCTTCCAGTCGTCGTGGAGGGTTTGGCAGGGGACAGAGATATCGAAATTTATTCGGCTCAATTTCCACCAGGTGACAAATGTTACTGTATTACGCGTGTCGTATGTTACAGTTCTTATCCTAATTTTCGCAGAAACGTATAGTTTTTCTCAATATAAGCATACCTACATATATATCTGTATATATGTCTTTCTCTCTATATCTATCTTATGTACTGCTGCGGCCAAGTTTATTCGAGCATTTGCCCGTTCTTGGCCGCAGCAGTAGCCTGGCGCGCGCCCGAGTGTGACGGGCGCGCGCCGAAGCAGCGGAAGAGCGCCCTCCGATCGGGGCGCTCTCCCTACCGCTGCCGGGTCCGCCGGGTCCCCCGGAACCCCCTGCCGCTGTCCCGCGATCGCGGGACACCAGGGCTCCCTCGGGGAGCCCCTGGACGTGCGTGAAGGGGGTGCACGCTCCCGAAGACGCGTGACCGCGCGTCTATGACGCGCGGCACGCCGAGGGGCGGCCACTAGCAAGCCGGGAAATCTCCCGGCTTGCGGTACCGACCACACTGCAATAAAGTGTGTCGGTACTGTATATATATATATATATATATATACTGTCATTAAGGTTATGGTGGGTAAAAAAAGTGACAAAAACCCTCCACAGCAAAGCATAAAGCAACTGTAAATATTACTGTATGTTCATTTGCATGTCTTAGACAGGTCTGCAACCCTGTCTTTCCCCATTGTCACCCAGCATACAGCGCTTCCACTGCAGCAAGGGATTCTGGGAAATGACATGCAAATGAGCACTCAGTGCCACCTTTTGTCTCAAGCTCGTATTACACAAGCCAATCCTCAAGCCAATGCATGCTGTTTACATGTTTACTTCGTTATACTGTGTCTGTGCACACAAATGCATAATTCACTATTTCATGTATGTGTCGATACATATATACATATAATATATATATAATATATATATGTATATATTAGTGATAATCTATGTTACACCTATAAACAGGCCATTACTGCCTAATCAAGTCTTGCATGGAAGATTGTGCATTCAAAGGCGAACATAAGTAATTTGCACAAACACATTTCGTTATGTTTTATTAAAGCTCTTGTTTCGCTTCATGTAGTATAATGTGAGCATAAATAGGAACATGTACCATATGGTATTTAATTGTGTTCATATGTAGGTCACTTCATATTTTTATTTCGCTCATGTACCGGTGTGTGAAACCAGCTGCAATTAATATGTAATCACAGCATAGAGGTGAACAGAGGGGGTGGGGTCGGGCACAGAGCCAGATCACAGGGTCATGGTAGGGTAAAGTCTTGTGGGACAGCTTACAGGTGGTAGAACCAAATAAAAGGTCAGGGTGTTGTCACGTTTTGGGGGAGGGACTACAGCTGTTACAAGCTGACAAGGTGAACAGAAGTTCATCACATTCATTTGAAATGGTAATTATCTGAAGACTTGCAGCCACCAGGCCACTATATATGAAAACGTACATTAGTCATTCGTTCGGTCATATCTTATTTTAACCTTATAGATACGCCACCTTATCACACCAGTACCATCTGTGAGCGACACACTGCATGTGTTGATGAGTGTCAGCCACATTGAGCGCTACACCTGCTTCTCTTAAATGTTCAGACAGATCACTAAAAAAAATTCATTCACATTTCCACAATTAGGTACTGAATTATAAGCAGAGTCAACTTTGCTGTCATGGTAGTGATGTACATTATAATTGTTAGATTACTACACAACATATGCAGTGTATGTACAACAGAAAACTTAATTTTACAACGCATTCATGCATGAACATTTTATGTTGTATGGTGTTTAAAATAAATGTGCCAATTAGGTTCACATGAACATTTGTTAAGATGGATAATATTCAGATTGGCCGAACTATATCATTGTCATTTCGTTATGTCATGCTGATATTTAGCCATAACTACTCCCACTACAGATACTTCATGTTAATTATGTACACATGACAATTAAATTCTGATGTTATTCTTCTATATAGTTGCTCCTGCAGCTCCTGGGTCACCTGACACTGAACATGTCTCATCACCTGGCTCATCAAGGTCATCATCAAGAATGGAAGGTGAGTGTATGAGGTGCAGCACATATAATGTGTACATTTGAAGAATTTCATTTGCCATGCAAAATAAATGCATTTCACATGTAATGTACTTCACATCAGTTATTGTCACAGAAGATGTAGTGTTTCCTGACAACATGTATTGTGTGTGTTTTAAAGTATCAGCTAGGAGTTGTTAGGTTACAACAATCTTTAATTCATTCTTCTTTCACACTGAGTCGAAACAACATTGTTACTTCAAGCATCATCTTTTAATTGGACACAAATGATAAATTATGGAAACATGTTATGTGTTACACTATGAGAACAACTATCATTATAGTGAAAACAAAGTGAAAGTTCCATGGCAGTTCAGAATGTCTTTCTTTCTTTGTAGAACCAGATGTTGCCGCTCAAGGACAAATTCACTCAAGTGACCATGAACATGTTGACACTCCTGGATTAACCCAGCATTCAAGTCCTCCTGCTCGTGACACCTACTCAGCTATTGCAGCTTCTGAAGAACGAATCTTGGGTGAAGAAAATCGTCGCCATTCAGAAATGATGTCAGTGCTTGAAAGGATGCATGAAAGGTCAATATCAGAACTGTCACAAATTCAAAAAGTCATCATCCAAGTTCCTAAAGAAATCCAAAATGTAAACAGGACATTACAAGCACTAGTTCTCAATGTAAGCCAATCAAATCAATTGCGGAGTACAGCAAGAGAACAACAATTCCACTTTACCCCATCAGAGGATGGATCTTTACATGCTGCTACTTTTTCTCCTGAGTCATCAGTTCTTCATTCCCCAGTTCTGGATGATACCGGTACAGTAGGTGCAAGTTCTGTGCAGGTCCCTGTCAACATCCAACCGCTTACATGTGTTCAAAATATGGAACCGTTAGGTGTCCAGTATGTTTTACAAAATATGGAACCGACACCTACAAATGAGACACGCAAAAGAAAGTTAGGGCAACAATTACTAATAACCAGCTTTTGGAAAAAAATTTAAACAGCAAAACAAGAAAGTGCTCCACCATCAGTCTTGCAATGTTTATCAACTGTTTCACAACTGCCACAGCCCACACCCAGTGCCCCTGAAGTGCAACAGCCCACACCCAGTGCCCCTGAAGTGCAACAGCCCACACTTAGTGCCCTTGAAGTGCAACAGCCCACACGTAGTGCCCCTGAAGTGCCACAGCCCACACGCAGTGCCCCTGAAGTGCAACAGCCCACACCCAGTGCTACAGAACTGCCACAGGCCAGTACAAGTCGTACAGTGAAGGCCAGAGTACTTGGCAGAGGTAAAAGGCAAACACAACAGCCAACAAACAGGCCTGTGACTCGCTCTCAAAAGGATAAACAAAAATAAATAATCACATTCACTAAATTTGATGGTGTTCTGGTGTTGTTTAATGTAGACTATTTCATGCATAGTGTATGTATGATCATGTATAGATGCTTGATAACATTCAAGTATGTCCTTGTACACATGAATGTTTAGAAATGCTCACTGACTGAATGAAGGCATATTTGATAACATATGAGTATGTATTAATCATCAGTTGATTAATGGTACAACATTATTACACACTTGGCATGTTAATGGAAGATGTCATTCACTTAGCTCTTGTTCAAAATGACATGTATGTGGGTTATTTTGGTAATGTAGATTTCATGCTAATATTATTGTCATACAACTTTAAGTAAGTACCCATAGAACAGCATACCTTTTTATGTTATGTTTTCTGGTGTCTTAACTCTGTAAGACATTACTTACCTTAATCTTCTTTCATAGTTCATACTGTTGGCATGTGATCATGTATGATTTTTGGTTACAATAACAGATCTGTCAGTGTGTATGAATATATCTGTAGTCTCTCTGTATCTCTATCTATATATGTATACACAAACACACACACACATAGTGTGTGTGTGTGTGTCTGTGTATTTTTATATATATTAACTGATATATATATATATATATATATATATATATATATATATATATATATATATATATATATATATATATATATATATATATATATATATCTGCCACTGTTGTCAGCAAACAGACCTTGTGTTAATGAGATATAAATGTTAGGCCACTTGCTAAAATTATGTTATCAGTATGATTGAGCCCCTAATTCACTCAGCTGTATTAAACTTTGAATATGATTACAACAAGGCCTACTTATACACATCAATGACTTTAGTTTTGCACTCTATATTTAACAGCAAACAAGGCCTCTTTGCAGCCATGAAGGCCTGTACTGTTCATTCTGATTATTTATATATATATATATATATATATATATATATATATATATATATATATATATATATATATATAAAAAAAACATAATACTGAGTTAAGTTATGGTGAGTAAAAAAAGTGACAAAAACCCTCCACAGGAAAGCAAATATGCAAATATAGCTGTATGCTCATCTGCATGTCTTAGGCAGGTCTGCAACCCCGCCTTTCCCCATTATCACCCAGCATACAGCACTTCCACTGCAGCAAGGGATTCTGGGAAATGACATGCAAATGAGCACACAGTGTCACTTTTTGCCTCAATAACCATTTTTAACATGGTTCCCTATAGGCTTAAGCTTGCTGCATGGTCACAGCTTTGAGCACAGCCAGGGTTAAGGTGCATACCCAGAAAACCACCCACAGACAGCTGTTTCGACATTCCCAGTAAAATCAACCCCACACTGATGAGACCCATCAAGGTCGAAACAGCTGTCTGTGGGTGGTTTTCTGGGTATGCACCTTAACCCTGGCTGTGCTCAAAGCTGTGACCATGCAGCAAGCTTAAGCCTATAGGGAACCATGTTAAAAATGGTTATTGAGGCAAAAAGTGACACTGTGTGCTCATTTGCATGTCATTTCCCAGAATCCCTTGCTGCAGTGGAAGTGCTGTATGCTGGGTGATAATGGGGAAAGGCGGGGTTGCAGACCTGCCTAAGACATGCAGATGAGCATACAGCTATATTTGCATATTTGCTTTCCTGTGGAGGGTTTTTGTCACTTTTTTTACTCACCATAACTTAACTCAGTATTATGGTTTAGCCTATCCCATAAGCCTCTCTTGCATTCCCAGTAAAATCAACCCCACACTGATGAGACCCATCAAGGTCGAAACAGCTGTCTGTGGGTGGTTTTCTGGGTATGCACCTTAACCCTGGCTGTGCTCAAAGCTGTGACCATGCAGCAAGCTTAAGCCTATAAGGAACCATGTTAAAAATGGTTATTGAGGCAAAAAGTGACACTGTGTGCTCATTTGCATGTCATTTCCCAGAATCCCTTGCTGCAGTGGAAGTGCTGTATGCTGGGTGATAATGGGGAAAGGCGGGGTTGCAGACCTGCCTAAGACATGCAGATGAGCATACAGCTATATTTGCATATATATATATATATATATATATATATATATATATATATATATATATATATATATATATATATATATATATATATATATATATATATATAATCAGAATGAACAGTACAGGCCTTCATGGCTGCAAAGAGGCCTTGTTTGCTGTTAAATACAACTTCTACACATCTGACTCAATTAGGCCCTCAAACATACTCACCCAGTAATGTTATAAACTGTAATGAAGTGTTAAGACAATTAACACAAGGCCTTCAATGTAGCAAGATAGAGATTATATATATATATATATATATAGTCAGATAAGGCAGTTGGCACTCCAATAGGTGCTGGTAAGCCACAGGTGCACGTCCCATATAGAGAATGTAGTTATACGTTACCGTTCCAAGGATTGGTAAACAAGAGACAGCACTCAATGTTGAAAATCAAAGTGTATTAGTGAAAGCAAAAATACATCCAGAAACCCAACGTTTCGGTCCTACAGAATGGGACCTTCCTCAGGGGTATCCCCCTGAGGAAGGTCCCATTCTGTAGGACCGAAACGTTAGGTTTCTGGATGTAATTTTGCTTTCACTAATACACTTTGATTTTCAACATTGAGTGCTGTCTCTTGTTTACCAATCCTGGGAACGGTAACGTATAACTATATATATAGTTGACCGTTGATATATATATATATATATATATATATATATATATATATATATATATATATATATCAACGGTAAATATTACTGTATGTTCATTTGCATGTCTTATACACACACACACACACACACACACACAGACATATATATATATATATATATATATATATATATATACATACTATATATATACACACACACAATATATAGTTAATTATATATAGATATATATAAATATATATCAACATATATATTTATCTAATTATATATATTTATATATCTATGTATATCTATGTATATAACAAGAGAGACAAACAGAGACAGTCAAAGAGAGAGAGAAACAGAGAGAGAAAGAGAGAGAGAGAAAAAGAGACAAAGAGAGAGATGTGTGTGTATGGTTAAATCTAGCTAAGTGTAACCAGAAATCTGTTCATCATAGCACTGTAGATGATTTCACACACATTGTTATTCTAATTAAAAGAGTCAAGTTGTTTTGCACATGTTGATTGCCTAAGCCGAAAGTAAAGTTTCGATTCCTGTGAAAAGAGTATATTACCCAAAGAATTTCAGCCAATTATTGTAACAAATTTCTTGTGGGAGAAAACCTAGGCGTATAACTGCTAGGTTGTATTATAACCTTGGAACAAACCGCGAAGATAACATGTAACTATTCACACATTCAGCGGACATCCGTATGCGTGCAACTTAGACACTGTACACTTGAAGAGAGAAGAAATGGCAGAAGCGTCCACATTGCGCAGCCATCCACGTAAATCATACAAATTTATGATTTATGAAGCAATCGAATCAACGCCAGAGAAAAGGGCAACCGTGGGCCAAATCTATGACTTGATCCAAAATAAATATCTATACTACCAAGAACCTGACAAACAACGAAATTTTAAAACTTTTGTACAATTCACTTTATCCGCAAATGAATGTTTTGAGCGTGTCCATGATCGGCTAGATCAACGATATGGATGCTGTAATGTTGCGCCATCATTTAAACTTACCATGGAACATGGAACATATCTTCTGTTAAATAGCATATTTTTGCCTAATACCAGTTACCCTGGAGCCGCACCGACTGACGCGTCTGCTGATATACCTTCACCCTCCATTCATCAAGACCAGATGCAAGATGGACATAACTACTATGATATGTATCCAAACTTATATGGGCAATACCAATGTGGATGTGAAAACAACCAACAACTGTACGTACCTCCGGACGTCCATATGACGCCCTCATGGAGATGTGTGTGATTCAGGATTCAACGGTTGCCTCAACCATGGATGATACTGTTGTGCCTTATGGAGCGAGCAGTTGCAGCCAAATCAGTTTTGGCTTCTACAAGAATGTAAATACAAATTTCGTTATGCCTTTACTCAAATTATATATGTGTACATTAATAATATACACCATTTGTTAGCCAAATGAGTGTATACAGCTTAACATTGCAGACAGCCTTACATGTAGCGTGCACAAAGACATTATTTCCTATAACAATATTCTACATGACGAACCATTAGTACACATTGGTGACGGAGTCCTAAATCATAGATGCTTATCGCTTTTAAAGTATCATTTCAACATGTTACACTAACTGCAACACACACACACCTCATTGTTTAGCATTTAACATATAAAAACAAAGTGTCGCCCACATATGACGTGGGAACCTGGTCATGTCCCAAGGAGTCCTTAAAAAGGTTACCGATGCAAGCCCCACCCCCAACCGACGTGCGCGCATGAAACAGTATTGGCTGTGCCCGTAGCTTATTGTTACGGTCAGTGCAGTGTGTCATGCGCGCGTGTCGGTGGGGCGGTGCGTGCACAGCGCTGGAGGCCAATGTTCATTCAGTGGGAGGGGTGTTTGCATGCATTACACAGTGCCTTACATGACATCACACGTATTTTGTTCGCTCATTGGCTGATCGTCCGTTTTTGCCGTGGGCACACGTCCGTTTACAAAGTTTAGATATGTACGTGTGTTGAAGTGAATTTGTTTCGCTTCCATATCATAACTTTCAGCCATGATATGCGTAATCCTAGCAGCACCATGGAGGGACATGTATTGAACGCACAGCGTACACATCGTTTTGCGCATGCGCTAAGACTTAGTCCACACATTCGTGACGTGCGCGCGCAACAGACGTTGTGCGCGCACATTATTATGTATACAGGCACCGGAACAAACATATCAGTAGTAATGCCAGACACGCCATTTGAAAAATGAGACAGTTTTGTATCTGTAGTTTTATCCTTGCAGTTTAAACATATACGTAACTTATGCGTGAATATCCACAATCATATAGAGATGTGTTAAGCGTTGTCATGCTGAGACATAGATAAATGTGCCATCTTTGAACATCATGTGTTTGCTGTATTTCACAGATGTCGAGGATGAATACATGGGACCAATGTATGATTTCAGATGGGCCAATCGTTATATTAGATGATTGTGACGACTAGCGAACAACTATTATAATAAATATGTAACAATGCTTTCAATGATTGGTGCGCAGATTAACAATCACTACATAATGTTATCCTATTGTGCAAATATTTACTAGGCACTTAATTATCATAATGATGTTGCTAAGCACTGAAGTTAGAACTTCTATTGATATTTTTTTCTTTTCTACTAACATTATATGTATTGCCATGTGATATATGCAACCAACATTATCACTCAGCAAACACATTAATCTACTTTATATTATAATCACACGTGTGACTTGTCAAAGAATATAAATGCTACATAACAACTCGTAGACATTGTATCTGAACGTACACAATAACAATAGGGAGGTGATAGAAACTGTTTAGTCATGTGAATGTTATATTATCACCTAAGTTGTAGTGGTAACCTAACATGCATGAGCTAATGAATGTTAGGTACAGATCATTAAACCATGACCATTTGTGTGTACATTTAATTCACACGAGTAACTATAGTTTAGTGTTATTAGTAAACGTTCAACACATACATAGCTAAGTGAGGCCGATGATAAAAGCAACATTATTATGTTGGTTTATATTATTTTTGTTAGAAATACATGCATCACACAAAAAATACAACACACACACACTATCTTGCTGAAATGTGTGCGTATGCAAATGTCCACTTCATTTATGTTCATATGTTGACAGTAGTTATAAAGGATCATGATCATTATGAATAACTAACGTGAATGAAATAAAACTTTGATTAACTACATTGTCATTGTGTTGAATGATTTAGGAAAAGTTGAGAATACAAAGATCTATACTTTGGAATGGTGTTAACATTTTGACAAGTGTTAGATGAACGTCAAATCAACACACATTTTTGACTTATACATACTCATGTGACAATGTAGTAATCAACATGAAGATGAAGTGAGAGAAGAACTAATCACATACATTGGAATGTTAATGATGTTTAACACATTTGGGACTTTTCATACAAACATGCATTGAGTGTTAACAGCGCTCATGTGCATGAATGTATGTTGTTATGTTGCCAAAATTACATGTTATGTAATGTACGTAATGATTTGAAAACACATTGCACAATAACCTCCAAGTGTAGATAAACGCACGGACACAATACAGAAACGACATGTTTCAATTGTCACATCTTTTTCATTACGTTATGTCTATACATCCTGTAACTATACCTGTATCGAGGTTATGACAGATGTAAATTGAAATACATACCATGAGCAGTCCTTGGAGTGATATACCTTGAAAAAGAAAACATGAATGAATATAAATCATTGTCATGACATGTTCATTAAGGTAAGCAACACACAGAAGGGACAATTTTGTATGTGATATGAAACAAAATCTACAATACGTCAAATATGATCTTAAATAGATAATAGTCTACACATCATTGTAACACACATGTCACACTCCTAAAGAAAAATTGTATGTAACCATACTGCACTAGCTATTGGCTATCGACATAGTACTGTAGGTTTATTGTGTATGCATAACCAAAAAGAGTATGTACAGAAAATATAGATTTAGTACACATTATTTCCTGACGTACACACAACACCTTTTAGTGGTAAGACGTATAATACAACCTGTTGATGAATGACATACCGGTGCCACATGCAATTGTCCACACAGCAGAGAAGAGAAAGGTGTGAGAACCATATTCATCTGTTTCCTAAGTGAATGCTATTTGGACACATGTATTTATCATTACAATGAATTACTACATCTATGTAGTACTATGAACATATATGTATTTGCTTACATGAGAAATAGGTGTTTATGACATTCTGACGTGTCTCCACACCACTGGCTGTTTGCTCAGTGTCAGCTGGTAAATGTACAGGATGCTCCTCCTCCAAGGCCTGACATATGTCGGTTTCTAAATTATTGCGGAGTGCCAGATTGTGCAAAATGCAACATGCAATTATAATATCTGACACTTTAGCAGGCTTATATTGAAGTGCCCCATCAGTTCCATCTAAACTCCTAAATCGTGTCTTGAGACGCCCAAATGTTCTCTCTATGACGGATCGTGTAGATATATGTGCCACGTTATACCTCTCCTCTGCTTCACATTGGGGGTTTGCCACCGGGGTCAACAGCCACGGCCTAATTACGTATCCTGAGTCACCTCTAATCCATCGTGCACAAATATGATACAATTGGTGTTAACATTATTACATTCAACAGTTCATAGAAAAACTAGAGTTGTTTCTTAACACATCATAATATGTACTCACCCACCAGCCAACCAGGTCCAAAATAGCCTTCTTCGAAAGCATGGAAGACTGATGAGTTTCTCAGGATAGAGGAATCGTGATTGGAACCAGGAATTTGGCTACCACATGCATAATCTTCATCGTGGCATCGCACACCACCTGTACATTCAGGGAATGGTAGTGCTTACGGTTGCCGTAAGCATGCTCACTCTGACTAGGCGGGATCAAAGCAACATGGGTGCAATCTATTGCAGCCATCACACATGGTATCCCGGCTATGGTATAAAAGCCATTCCTGACTTCCAGCCACTCTGTGTGCTCTGTAGGAAAATGAATATAATTCCTAGCGCGTCTATTCAGTGCACATAGAAACTGGGTAATTCCTAGCGCGTCTATTCAGTGCACATAGAAACTGGGTAAAGGCCCGCGAGAATGTAGATTGCGAGACCCCGCCCACTATGCCCACAGTTGTCTGGAATGACGCGGAAGCAAGATAATGTAATGAGCACAGCATTTTAACAAGCCCAGGGACTGCACGACCTCTGGCTGTCACAAAATCTAAATCTCCCCGTATCTCTTCATAAAGAGCTAAGATTGCTGCTGAACTCAAACGATAGCGATTTATAATCTCCTCATCACTCATCCCATCTAACAAGGTTCTCTCCCTGTACAAACGAGGACAAGGCACAACTTCTCTCATCTCTCTTCTCCTCTCATCTCCTTGCCCTCTCCCTCTCCCTCTCCGTGTCCCTGTCCCTGTCCCTGTCTCTGTCCCTTCCTTGGCCTGTGACATCCTCTCCATCAGCAAGCCTCTCCTCCAATAGAATCTTCCTCCGTCTCATAAACATTCGCATCATTTTCAGGTCTGTAGCTGTCAATGCGCAGGTAATTAGCCTCCTTTAAATACCTATGTGATGATGTCAGGTGGCTTGATGAAGTGCAAGGTGTTACATTAACATATCCAAGTAGTTAACTCCAAACGGGTATCCAGAACGAATTAAACGGATTATTTATGTGTGTTCACCAGGCAATCATGATATTTGACACTGATGTAACGTTAAGCTTTGTACAAGAATTTATTCACAAGTATTTATGGAATGTGTAATTCAGGTACCACTTCTGAACGCAATACTCAGTCATCTCATTAGGATACAACCATGACATTGACGTTGAAAAAGTACGTTGCAACGTATCTAATTTGGCATTTTATTGTCACATGTTCACATGAACTAATTGTAATGTGCATATTCATAATTTAATGCCATCAGGATACTTGCTATTGATTATGTTTCAATCGTGTAAAAATTAGTAACTATTATAGATGTGTGTATAACTTACCATGAAGTGATTCTAATGCATGGTGTACGATGTAAACATGCAATGTTATTGAGTGTCCAATTGCAGACGTCATCAAAAGAGGGAGGTCACAAAGTACATGTAAACATGAAAACAAACAGCTACATTTACATTTGATCATGCGTTACACATTCAAAGCATTCTCTAATGTATACCAACATTAGTATATGCTGGATCTGTTAGATGTGTGAAATGTGTTACATCATATAATAAATTGAAGCACACTTAAGTAACATGTTTCATATTATGTGACCTGTTCCTTTAAGACTTTACTATAGGAGTTTCCCTTGACACATCATAACATTAAGACTAATGTGACACGCAAATCATCATAACATTGAAAAGTACAATGTTGTGCCAATAATAAACGTAAGCGGTGACACGATGAAGTGATTGACATCGACACTGTAATGCCAATCACATTTGTATTATGAGCAATAGAACGTAAACCCTCCTATAATGTTATAAGTCCCCGCTCCATTGACTCCATTGATGTGGAGATGAGGTTTTTTTTCTAAGTGCCGTCCCGGCAATCTTGCCGATCCTTCTCCCCTCCAACTTGCCAACTTTAGTTGGCGGGACCAATTGCCGATGAAATCTCCATTTTTGAGTGCCGATCAGCACCGATAAGCTGATCGGGGCTACTAGAATACAGCTGATTTCAAAAAGTGCCGATAAGTGGGTTATCGGCAGCCACATGCCGATAAATTTTTATCGGGAAGAAAAAATGCAGATTTTGACCACTTATCGGCGCTTACTGAATCTCAAATCCAATTTTGGCGGGAAAATGCCGATAAAAGTCTTATCGGCGCTTACTGCATGAGGCCCTTAGTCGTTTTTACGCCACGCGGCTTTTCCCCATTGGAATCAATGGCCGGCGCCGCCATTGACAATGCATGGCACACGCCGCCATTAGATTCAATGGGACCTCTGCTCCGCCATTGAAGTCAATGGCACAACCCTCCTTCTCCGCTCGACCCCTTACGGGGGTCTCTCATTCCTGGACCCGGGGTGGATCGTGTGTGGGGGTTCATAGGAGCTAGGTGCAAAAAGAACTTTATTCCCAGGGGCCCTAGAACCTAAGATTCCCACGCCAATTGTCTTTGAACTTGACCGAAGTGATTAAACTCTTTTCAAAGACATTGTATCCGCTTTTGCGGTCTGCGGTTTGGATGGCTGCCAACCTGTTCCTCGAGGCCGGCGTTGAGGAATCTCAATTGAAGTCAATGAGCCCATTGACTTACAATGGGAAACCGCCGCTCCTCCTCTCGGACGCCACCTGCTGGTCATCGATGGAAAACAGGTCCAAAACCGCTACTTCTGCCATTAGAACGCATGGAGGCTCAATGGCGACCGATGGACGGCTGCAAAATGGAGCCTGAACAGGCGGGAAAAGGGAACAAAGGGCTAAAATCACTAAATTAACATTAACCCCTTCCCTCCCGCATTAACCCTAGTGTATGTGTGAATGCAAACACCAGGATGAGACATTACATTTATACAGGGGAATTAACATTTGGATACTGAAGCAAGGTAAAAAACACATTACTGGACCTCAGTCCAGTTAACCCCTTGCTTCCCAGGTGAGAGTAGGGGGTGGCCAAATGGGGTGTAACCCCTTTAATCCCAGGCCAAACCCCCTCTATCATAACAGTTATGTTTTAAACACTCCATTATACATGTAGCACTAGCCTCTGCTTCTTCTCTAGAGTCATGAGTACTTATTTATCTGCCTTCACCAAGATATATATGTATATTATTTACTAAACTACTACCCAGTCCAGAGTGGTTGTGCAAACAATAAGGGCCTTTCCACCCCTCCTTTGGGGTTTCCCTTTCTACATTTATACTATTCCCCATAGTGCACCCACAACATCATTTGGTGACTATACACTGTTTTTGTCCTGACCTCCTATAGGCTGAGCGAGGGGCACATGTCCAAAGGAGCCTGGGGCAATATATATTTATAACTAAGTGCAGCGCCTCTACCTGGGAGGGATCCCAACAAAGTGGGAGAAGCCCCTCACAGGACCCAACCAATGAATACACACACAGTAAAATATAACGACCTTTACTTAAGCACATAAATCTTATCACTCTAATATGCATAAAGATATAGCATACCCTTGCTCACTAAGTATACAACTACCCACACACCTCTTAGGGCTGTATCCCACCACCGTGTACCCCACACCGTGTCCAATGAGACTCCCAGTCCTTCAAGATTTCCCAATGTCCCAATATCCCACACACAAAACCCCAAGTGTGTGGCGACCGCGCGGCCCACTAGTGTGAGAGTGTTACAGTTGGTGCATTTGTTGTAAGGGTAACTGCCGGGCGCTCCAGCACCCAGTCACTCCAACAGTGATCAGAATGGATCCGTGATCCAGCGACCTTTTTTGCAGCGTCGTGATCTCCATGTGGAAGGCTGTCCTCTGAGGTTATCCCACATTGGGGCAGTCTCTCTGGATTGAGGGGGGGGGGCAGGTCCCAGACACCTATTCAGGGTATGCAGCATCCGCTGTGTCCCTCACTCTACTGCAGCACTAATGGGGCCTGTCCCTAAAGCAGCCAAAAGTTCAACATATGACTCAGGGCCTATATGGGACCTAGGGGTAATTACTGGCCTAGTGCAGAGGCTACTTGCCCTCTGAACCTGCAGAAAGGGCAGGAGAGACAGAAAACCTGGATCGTAGTAAAAACCCGAGACGGATTGAGCAGAATCCTTACAAAAGTCACCCAAGGGATTTTATAAATATGGAAGCTGTAAGACCTGCCCTTTTGGATCCAGAGAGAAAATGACCTTTACATCTAATGTGACCTGCGAGAAATTTGATATGGTTCAATTTATCATTTGCAAAACAGACCCTGTCATATATATGATTGAATGCCCATGCAGGTTACAAAATATTGGTTGGACGGTTAGACCCCTGAAGGTGAGGGTCCTAGAACACATAGGGAACATAAGGAGGAAACTACAAACTCGTAGTGTCCCTAGACATTTTGAAATGTATAACCATTCCAACCCTAGAGAGCTCACCTTCAGAGGGATAGAACATACCTCATTGGAGAGGTGGTAATAGAGCCTAAGATTTGGCACAAAGGGAGACATTTTGGATCCCTAGAATTACAACAATGGCTCCTAAGGATCTAAACGGACATGGATATTGCAGCGTGTTTGTGAAATGAATACATTATAATTATACCTTCCACTTTCCATTTTATATCAATTGATCATGTATTTTATCTTACCTCTTTGCACTTTTGATACATTTTGTATTGTCATTTTTTAAGGAAATATAAATTATGTATTTTAAATGTTGTATTAATATATCTTTATTAATGCAGTTCTTCTCTCTCTCTCTTTCTTCCCATGCTTCTTGAGCTTTTATTATAAGCCTTTAATATCTAGTGTTACAATGCTTCTACTGTATGCTTCAGCAGTTAATTTATTCTTCTATATTATGCCTTCATTATATTAATTGTTAACTTATTGTAGTAATGTATTTCTTGTTCCAATTAGTTTATCATTGTTTTTTGGAAGATGTGGGATGTTCCCTTATATGTAAATATGTATTCTTACCTTTTACTAATTAACCTATGAGAGCGCAAGTAAGGGTATAAATAGATAAGTAAGGCCCCTTAGTTTCCATGACTCCTGACGAAGCTTTTCACAAGCAAAATGCGTAGTCTTTCCGTGGTGTGCCTAGAGGACACCTATCCTCCCCCACTAACTGAGTCGAGATTCAGCCGAGACCCTCCTCCATCCGCGAACATCCGGGATCTGACTCTCGTCACAGACCGGAAGTGACACGTCGCGATCGAGAGGTCTGAGATTAATGTTCACATCATTCAGATATTTTGTTGTCACATTTCAGCACTAGTTTAGTTATAGGTCAAGCGCTGTAAGTTTTTGGTGTTTTTTTTAGCTTTATCACCAGGTAAGTATAAGTACTTACATGTAAATAATACCCTTCCGGCATCCATCTCCTTGGTGCCAGCTCATGCGGGGGTCTCCCTAGCAGCCGCGTCCGGTCGCAGGGCCTACAAATGAGCTTCTCCTTCAGAAAGTACGGTGGCCTTCAGTGGTCCAAAACAGAGCAGCTATGCCGACACACGGCTACGCGTTTCGCGAGTATTTCTCGCTTCATCAGGTCCACTTCTCTCCACTTACCCTCTTTTGTTAACCATAACTCCCTTACACATGCTGGCATGAATCCACCATCAACCCTGAGAAGTATACGGTAACCGCTGAGCTAATACCCCCTTGAACAGGTCTAAACCCTGTCAACACTACAAAGACTGTGTTAAAGGTATCTATTTTTTTCATGTACAACCTATCCTTGCTGCTGGGGGGAGGGATAGGGGTGTTACACTGAAAATAAAGTAATACTGTATTTTGACTTTGCAAATATTGCTACTGTATAACATAAACATGTTAGGTGTACAGTATACATTTTAAGCATTGAAAATATCTTGTTAATTTGTAACATATGCTGTGAACAGTGCAAAATAAATGTATATTATTAAATGTATACATCTGGAAATAGATAAAGTGTAAACACGCTAAACTAATCTCAGAATTTATCTTGAGCAAACCATATTGACATTATCATGGCTTGATTTGTGAGCACAATTTATGCATCTACCACAGACCATATTTTAACTTTGGCTTGATATTTTTTGATTACTATTTTGGTTAATGTGAAATTGCATTCCTGATTCACATTCAATATTTTATCACCGACTACTGTACTGTATATAATTGTGAACATCTCTCAGAATAAAATCACATTTTCTGCTCTCTAATGTCACCTCTTTGGATGATGTTTTCTAGCACATTAGCTGGATTCATCCTATTTCCCTGTGTAGCAAGAGATTTCTTGTAATACTGTGAAATATTGAAGTAAGCCAAGCAAGCCCAACTAATCTTCAGAATATGTGCCTGAACATTAACAAACATGTAGAAATAGCAATCAATATATAGTTATATTTCAGAGAATATGACGAACTAGAAAAAACTATTGGAAGAGGTGACAATATTAGAATAAACTTGATAATATAGGAAACACGGATAAAGTGTAGAATCAAAACCATGTCCATAACCAAACCACAAAATTGTATTTTCAAAACCCAACAGAAACCAAAACACGAGTGAAAGTGCCCACACCCAGCCTTGTTTAGCAAGGATTTGTCATAATACAAGACATACATGAAGACTGTATTCATCTCCAAATTAATAAATATTAATTTCATTTAATACATTCGAAGATATATTTGCCAGAAAATTAGAGTGCTGTCCAGCAATTATTTTCAACGAATGCCTTTGGTTTCTGTAAGTACTGTATGTGTTTTTCTCCCCATTAAGCTCCACAATTCTTTTAATGATATGTTACAGTGGGAATTATTTCATTCAAACAATATGTCTTCTATACTGTACTCTCATATTTTACAACCCATGTATTATTCTCTGGTTTATTATTGTTTATTGTTTGTAGTCCAATAATTTGGCTCTTTACAGTAGGTGGATTATTAAAAAAGGAGAAAACAGAGCTTTTACACAACAGTAAATACATGTAAATGTTTGAGAGGGCTAATAACCCAAATGAAAAAGATGTTCCAAAAAATTAGTGAAATCACTTAAATACGTAGTCCCCAATGGGACTAGTGTTTATGCAGAGGGTGGGTACTGTTGGCAACAAACCTGGCAATGCAACCTTTAAACAAAAGAATATAGAGAAGCGCAAAAGAGCTTTATGTGTAGTAACTCTTTTTATTGGAATAAAAGAAAGACAAAGATTGCACTCACAAACTTGAATTCAAGTCTGGAGCATGAAATGTATTTATTTATAAAATGTTTTATCAGGAAGTAATACATTAAGAGTTACCTCTAGTTTTCAAGTATATCCTGGGATAAATGACCATTATATAGTCTGGGTTACCATGGTGATAAAGTAAAATTAATACTTTTATTAAAAGATCTATGTGCTCTACTGGGGTATGTTAAAGCCACACACAAGGAAAATGTAGGAATGTATATAGATGTATAGATATAATCTTTAGATGTAGGGCGTAAGCTATAAAGATCCATAAGAATAAAATAGAATAAAAATAGTATGAAGTCTCTTCTCTGTACAGTACTTCTCACCGGCTCCTTAAGTTAGGGCATGGTAGGGTAGGGTATGGGATGACGTCATTCACTTGGCGTCTCTCACCCTGATCGGACATGAGATGGGGTTGCTCCGCAACAGCTTGACGCAACTGATTCATGTGCTTCCCACATCCACCCAGACTTAGGTAATGAGCCAGTTAGAGCTCTCTGTATACAATTCCATCACAAGACATATCTGTGTACAGATAGGAGCCAGTTAGAGCTCATTAGCACACTCAGTGCTCTTAATGGCAGTTTTCACAGTGATTCAGTACACCAGCAATGTTTCTACTTACCTGGGCCTGTTAATTTATGGGTGGCTCTGGTAGAAAGTACACAGATGGTCTGGTTAATGTCCCTGATTAAGCAGCTGATTAAGATGCTATACACACCCACCCAGATTTAGGTTATGAGCCAGTTAGAGCTCTCTGATACTCATGCAGTTCTAATATAGGATGTGCCTTGTATATAGATAGGAGCCAGTTAAAGCTCATCAGCACACTTAGTGCTTTCTATGGCAGTTTACCATGGTGATTTAGCACACCAGTAGTGGTTTCACTTACCTTAACTGGTCCGTCTACCGGTAGTAGCAAGTACACAGAGGGCACAACTGTACATTTCTGGCTTATCTCCTTGTTATCCAAGTGTTGTGCTCTAGGTATTGATCTAGTAAGATTTGCTTTACAAATCTCGCTGCTATACACTGGGGTATATTAAATATTCCCATTTTATTTCCCAGTTGGGTGCCACACTGTCCACCCATGGGGGTATCCTTTTATGTTTAATAATAAACGCACGCATTCACTCATTTGAAGTACAGATTAATACTTATTTACTTATAACATACTCAAGAGAAAAAGGGGAACCTAGAATATATATAAAATATATATAGCCCTATATTTTATATTCGTTGATGACAATAAAATAATTTTAATATTACCATTATACTCTTGTTGTAATTGAGTGCTCATATACTAGGTTCCCCTTTTTCTCTTGTGTATGCAATCCTACCCTACCTAGTGAGCACCTCACTTTGTTACTGTCTAGCTGTGCGGGAGCTCCCCTTTTGTGTGTAGTTATTTATTTATAAAAATGTTTTAACAGGATGCAATACATTGAGAGTTTCCTCTAATTTTCAAGTATGTCCTGGGCACAGAGTTCTAACAATACATGGTTATATAGCATGGTATGTTCCATAGTACCTGTTTCTCCCCACATAGTGTATCTGCTATGTAAGTCCTGTTAAGTTCCAGGCACTAGCAGGTTAATCTATGGGCCAGTGACCTCCCTTTTCTGGTAGGAAGGTAGGTGATGCCTCATGGCCTGTGTACAGCCCCCTTGTAGGTGGGTACAGTCCATGAGCCTGTCCCTTCCAGAGCTTTCTTGGGGAGTAGCTGAAAGTTAGAGGTCCTTGTCCTTTGCTCCTCAAGGAGAGAGGACAGAGCTGTCAGACTTCCCCATTGCGGGGCAAGCATGCTCACTCTAGGCCGTCTGGCCTAGAGACCACCAAGATCAGAGTCCTACTAATGGGCATGCACCCTCCAGAATTCCTGGGGCTATTGGAGAACATGATAAGCTGCAATGAAGAGCTGCTGCAGCAAGTACAACAATAAAATCCGTTCGAGGATACCTCTGCCCCTGGTGTCAGTTCCTGGTCAGGAGGGGTATGACAGTGCCGTGATGGGGGCTGACACCCACACCCGTGGGTTCCATCACAGCTGGAGGTGCTGAGACCAACCCAGAAGAAGAACCCAGAGATCTGTCCGAGCCTGTCCTGTTCCTGTCTCATTACTAACTAGCAGACCACTCAGTACTCCTGCAGCCTACAGGTATAGCACCACTCACACATGTTAATACGCCTATTCCCCAGCCTGCACCCCCCTTGTCACAGAGCACAGTTACCTTTTTTCTTAATTTCCCAACTTCTCACATAGCACACTCATCACCTTTCTCTACTACACAATAAAAATTCAAGGCGGGGAAGCCGCGATCCACTATCCCTCTCTCATCTCTGTGCCTGGCTGAGAGAAGAGAGTGGTTAGAGATGGATCACAGCCTCATAGCCTCCGGACAGCACGAGATGCACCAGCTGAGCAGCAGCCGGTAGAGTGTTTAAAGCAGGGGCTGCGGCACACTTGACAGAGCCTGTAGGTAGTTTTTGAGGACAGAACTTGGACTAACCAGGATTAATCAAACTGATATACTGAAATTATAACAAAACTTACTAAAGACTACTGAAACTTAATGTCTATAAAAAGAAAAGCGCTTAAATGTGATATAGAAATGATATTAATAAATGAATATTTAAAATGGTAGATCGTTAATAACCAAATGAGTAACAGCTTGCTATGTTAAAGGAATGACCTGCAATGAGAAAACCGATGTTAATAATAAAAAGACATCCATATGGTATGGGTCAACATGTAGGAAGAAAAAACTGAATTCCCTTTTATATAATAAAGGAAGCGGAATATATTGTTTGATGACGCCTATTATTGCAGCAGAGTAGAAATTATCAGAACAGGACAGATTGTTTGGCATTCAAACTCATATTAACTTCTAAAAGAAGAGATGGAACACAGTTCTAATTAAGCTTCACTTCTCCACAGAACATAGTTATGTGCATCTGAATGATAAGCAGAGCTGTAGCAAAGAAGAGGCTTTGTAGCAGATGGTTCTTGTCATTTAACAAAGAAAATGTGAAGAGACCAGTTTTAATATGCAATACCTTACGTGACACAAATTGCCAAACCAATATCATAAGCATTTTAAAGGACTGCTTTCACTATTACATGATATTTATAATTCCTTTCAACTGTTTGGTCCGAAGTCTCAGGGGAAGAAAATAAACATATGTACACTATAAGTGCTCTGTCAAAAATGTAGAAATATGTGTTATTGTTGGTTCCTAACTCCAGTCCTCAGGTACCACTAAATGTCCAGGTTTTATGGATATCCCTGCTTGATCACAGGTGGTTCAGTCAAAATGATTTAGCCACTGTGCTCAAGCAGGGATATTCTTTAAACCTGGACTTTTAGGGGTATTTGAGGACTGGATGTTGGAATCCCTGGTGTACAACATATTTTATTGGTATTATGATATCGGATTTGCAATATGCTTAGCTAACTCACATTTACCGAACTTGACATGTCAAATAATGTCTGAATAGAACAAAAATAATACAATATGAAAATTGGAAAAGTGAAATACTATTTTCGTGTTATCATTTGTGAGTTATCGGTTTAAAGGACAATTGACAGCATGCGGGACATTTCGCGTAATGCTTTCATTGTACATTTGTAGAAGAGCAAAAATGATCACTCACTTTGTGATAACAATCATGGCATATTACTCTTATTAATTCTACAGGAAATACTTGCTTGGATAATACTCAATCGCCCGAATACTAACCTTATTACAGATTGACAAGGGAGTGCCCTACAGAACTGCAGGATTCCCTGGGGATCGAAATGTTTACTGTGTAGTGATATACTTTTCTTTTTATGCAGTTACATTACTTTTGCTTGAGTATAACCATTTGTCATACTGCACTTTTTTTTTTAATATAGATACCATACACCTGTAATCCACAATTTTTGAACCTTCGAAGTCTACAATTGGGAACCTGGGTTGAAAAATAGTGGGGATAGGGGAATGTAATCACTTTGTTAAAACAATATCAGCTCATATCTTTACACAATGTGCAAGTTCATTGTGCTGAAATATGCGTGGCAATATCGTATTATATTAATAACGATTTATCCCAGCTGCATTATTAAGATTTTGCGAACAAGATTCCGATAATCTTCAGACATACAGGCCCATATTTACTAAGCTGTGCTACTTCATAAGACACCTTCCTGCACCGTAAGAAACACTGTGGCACATTTGCTTGAATTGTCCATAATGTTTTTTGTGGTAGCAGAAGGTGTCTTATACTGTAAAGTAATTTTGATTTGGGCTAGGACTCCGGGTGAGTTTCTGAACTTTGTACAATAGTTTAATAAGAATGATCTTAACCTTCTGTGTACTTACAGTATTATTATCACCCTGTAACCACAGATTTATTGGATGAGGGTGGGTGATAAATTTAACAGTCATATAAATATCTATAGAAAAATAATGCAGGTTAGCCTTCTGAGAGCAGATACTGTAGTTGTCATTCATCATCATTGATTAGAGGGACCGCATGCACAATAAAGTCAGATGGTACAGCTCCAATCTGATTAGACACAATATGAAAAGTGTTGTATGGTGCTATAAGGACAACACCGCAGTAAAAGAGAATGATATCTGGAAAAACAACTCGTATATTATGTAACTGTCCAACAAGATATAGCCTGGTAGATTATGATCCCACGAAGCATGGTAGTAAGGATATATTCATAAACACCTGTCGGTGGCCAGTAGATTAAACATCCTATAGCATGGGACAGTGATGAAGTTCAGAATAAAATCCAAATAAAGGGGGTCAAACTGGAATAAACTCACTTGGGATGAATGTCCACAATATGCAGTAAGTCCAATGTATCCAGCGACCCAGGGTTGAGTGTGCCCCCGTCTGTAGATGAACATCAAAGAGGAAGAGGAAGGAAAAAACGGAGCACTATATCCAGTGCTGATGGTACAGCAAAAAACCACCAGGATGCGTTCCCATAAAAATAAAGCTAATTTAATGGATCACAAATAATGAACAAAACACACCAACGCGTTTCGGACTATGAATAGCTCTTTATCAAGGTGAATGCACAAATACCCTTAGGAGTGTAATTTATACCTGATCGCGGCGCCATAGGGATCAATTGTCGTTACTTCCGGGTGCATCACATGACACGGGACCCGTGATGTCAGCACACCAGTAGCTACGGCACGAATGCATGGCCAATACCAACGTGCAACGTCATTGCGCAAGGGGACCTGAAGGGCGCGGCATACGTGTCCAACCACCAGCATAAGGAGGGCTGGCCCAGTTACACGTAATGACGAAAGACACCCCTCCAAGACCATCAGATGGAAATAGCGCGTGACGTAAGCACGTCAATCGGCGCATGACGGAACGTCAACAATGCATCATGTCGCTAGGCAATATGACCCCTATGGGTCAAGACCAGGAAAAATAAGACAAAACTTTATTAATACTAAACAATAACACTCCAAATAATTAACACTACAGATACACAGAGACATAACACATTAAAATCAAAATATAAGAAAAAGACTAAAATTAAAAACAATTAATCAGTAACTGAATAACATCCTCAGACATTAGGTATCCATATATCGTAATTACGAATTGTGCAATCTTTGTGAGGGTTTGATAGAACATCATATATATAAATAAAATTAAATAAGGTCACATGTAGATTTAGGAAATGGAAGCAGGCACACAGTCTTTCTAAAGGTGCAGTTTATTGTGCAACCAAAAGGTCCAATGTTTCGGCAATAAATTGCCTTTATCAAGCCTTTATCAGCCCTCTCCTTGATAAAGGCAATCCATTGCCGAAACGTTGGACCTTTTGGTGGCACAATAAACTGCTCCTTTAGAAAGACCGTGTGCCTGCTTCCATTTCCTTGCTCCAGTACCTTTGGGATGTCTGGACGTCCCTGGACACAGCGCACCAGCAGATAAATACCTCCCTCCAGCACCTACTAGCGGTGTGCATGTACTTCTATATATATATATACACATGTAGATTTAAACAGGACCTAATTCATAACACACATATAGTTATTCTCAAACCCAATAGACAGAAAATTAATGAAATGAGACTAAGATGCCAATGATAATATCTTATTAAATTGATTAAACATTTAAAGTTCTATTTGAAGATAGATAATTATTTAATGCATCAAAAATGACAAACATCAATATTCCATGAATATACCATTTCTGGACAACCTGTATTCTTGCCATATAACGTAACAAATGAGACCTTGTGGAGAAGCACGTTTATGTATCAAAAAGAAGAGGCCCTATATCCCAGTCTGAATTTAAGCCATGTGGGATATGTGTTTGTAGAGTAAAGATCCAATATAATTCTCTTTTATTAAGGATATTTAGTCTGTTGCCTCCCCTAATCGGACAAGGTACATGTTCTATACCTAAGAATGACATATTTTTTACATTCCCCATCCTACAATTAATGAAATGTTGGGACACAGGGTGATTGAAATCTTTTTTAGTAATCAAACATAGATGTTCTAGTATGCGTACTTTTAAACATCTGATCGTCCTTCCTATATATTGTTTTCCACAACCGCATTTTAATAAATGCACCACATATGTGGTATCACAATTAATAAAGGAATTTATGTGATATTTTTTACCTGTCTTATTGAAAAAAACTCCAAAGTGCTCTGCATATGTTCGCGATAGTCTTAGCTCTTCTAAAGAACAATTTAGGCTCTTCTTCATAAATGGAATGTAGCATAATTTCTTGTACATATCAATGGAAAGTAATAAATCTAAAAAGTGAATGTGATAAAAATTATAATTGGTGGTGAATTTTAAATTTAAATCATTATCATTAAGATATTCAGTGAACAAAATAAGTGAGTGCTCATCCCCATTCCAAATAAAAATAAGGTCGTCAATATAACGCCTATAAAAAGTGATGAAGTGTCTAAAAGGATTTTTATCTCCAAACACGTGGATCGACTCCCACCAACCTCAAAAAAGGTTGGCATATGATGGGGCAAAACTTGTGCCCATTGCGGTACCACGTGTCTGGAGATAAAAATCCCCATCGAACATAAAATAATTATGTGTTAACAGAAATTGAATTGCATTTAAAATAAATGTTCTCAAAACCAATAGTTTACCAATAATTAGATCGTAAGCTCCATGGGGTAGGAACCTCATTACCTACTGTAACAATGTATGTTAATGTTTATTATTTTACTGTTTTTGTCCTTGAACCCAATTGTACTGGCCTAGGAAATATCTTGGCACATTATAAATAAATGATAATAATAATAGCACATGGCCCACAATGGCATTTTACTTAAACAGTTTTATTCCGGTTCATGTTGCTATACAGTATGTATGTATTTATTTATCTAGCGCCATTAATGTACATAGCGCTTCACAGCAGTAATACACATGACAATTATATAAATAACAAATTATACAAATAACAGGTCATGGGAATAAGTGCTTCAGACATAAAAGTAACATTTCGGAAGAGGAGTCCCTGCTCCGAAGAACTTACAATCTAATTGGTAGGAAGAACATACAGAGACAGTAGGAGGATATTCTGATAAGTGAGTCTGCAGGGGGCCAAGCTTTATGTATCATGTACAGTATTAGCCACGGTGCTATTCATATGCTTCTTTAAGCAAGGGTGCCTTAAGGTGGGTCTTAAAGGTGGATAGAGAGGGTGCTAGTCGGGTATTGAGGGGAAGGGCATGCCAGAGGTGTGGGGCAGTCAGTGAGAGGTTTAAGGCTAAAGGGGGCTTTAGATACAAAGGGGGTAGAGAGACGACATCCTTGAGCAGAATGCAAGAGTCGGGATGGTGCATAGCGAGAAATTAGGGCTGAGATGTAGGGAGGGGCAGAAGAGTGTAAAGCTTTAAAAGTGAGGAGGAGAATTGAGTGCAAGATGCAGGATTTGGTAGGAAGCCAAGACTGTGATTTCAGCAGGGGAAACACTGAGACAGATTTAGGAAAGAGTAGAGTGATTCTGGCAGCAGCGTTTTGGATAGATTGTAGGGGCGACAAGTGAGAGGCAGGAAGGTCGGAGAGCAGGAGGTTATAGTAATCGAGACGGGAGAGAATGAGGGCCTGAGTCAGAGTTTGAGCAGTTGAGCAACAGAGGAAGGGGCGTATCTTTGTGATATTGCGGAGGAAAAAGCGAAAGGTTTTAGAAACGTTCAGAATGTGACAGGAGAATGTGAGAGATGCGTCGAGTGTGACCCCTAAGCAGCGTGCTTGGGCTACTGGGTGAATGATAGTACTTCCAACAGTAATGTGGAAGGAGGTAGTAGGGCCAGGTTTGGAAGGAAGTATGAGAAGCTCTGTTTTTGCCATGTTAAGTTTAAGTTGGTGGTGGGCCATCCAGGATGATAATGACGTGAGGCATTCAGAAACTTTGGTCTGTACAGCAGATGTAAGGTCAGGGGTAGAAAAGTAAATGTGTGTGTCGTCAGCATAGAGGTGATATTTAAACCCAACAGATGTGATTACTGTAGGTCACTGTAACGAACGGGGAGTCACGCCGCTCTCGGCTTGCTCCCCACTACCCTGCAGCCCTGCCAGGGCTTCCCGCGTCTCACACGGATCCCTCCTCCAGGACGCCGAGCTCCGTTTCCCCTGTGCGTGCGCGCGCACGTCAGTCCTCTTCTTCTGCCTTCGGGTCTGGGCGTGTGCCCGCTCACGCATCCACAGGCGCAGCCACACGGAGGCGCGGCCACACGGAGGAGCACCAGCCTCTTAAAGGCACAGTACCTATTTCCAATGCTGCAATCCAATATACCGGTTCTTCTAGGATCTATAGTCCCTCCTCCAGGAACTCATCTAGACCTATCCCTGTCTCAGCCTGGCCCATTCACACCCCCCCACCTTGCTACTCTGCCATTGGACCCTCTTGCCTATATATAACCTGCAACTTCATTAACTCTTCGGCTGAGCATAGAACCAGTTGTTCTCATCACTCTCTGCCTCCCTAGTCCTGTCTTGTCCTGTCTTGTTTTGCAGTCTTCCTCGTGTACCGAACCGGCTTCCTCTATGACTATCCGCACCTCTGGCATCCCGAACTTGGCGTACGGCAATACGACTCTCCGCACCTCTGGCACCCCGAACCCGGCAAACGGTAAACGATTACGTCCTTCTCTCTAACCCCGGACTTGGCGAACAGCACCCTCTACCATCCGTACCTCTCCTGCCCCGACTCAGACTCCCGGACTACTCTACTCTCAAGACGTGCCCTCATGGCTGTGGGCGGCGTTATATCCTATCCCACCTCAGCACCGCGGTCCCGCCTCGTTTGTGGTGAGCTCGTCCTGACAGTCACCTAGAGAAAGGGTGTACAGAGAAAAGAGAAGAGGTCCCAGGAAAGAGCCCCTGGGTAACCCCACACAGAGATTGATAGAGGAGGAGGTGTTAGCAGAAGAGACACTGAAAATACGATGGGAGAGGTAAGAGGAGATCCAGGATAAAGCTTTGTTAAGAATACTAAGACTATGGAGAATGTGAAGGAGAAGAGGGTGGGCCACGGTGTCAAATGCTGCAGAGCGGTCGAGTAATATGAGCAGAGTGTAATGACCTCTATCTTTGGCAGCATGGAGGTCATTAGTTATTTTAGTGAGGGCTGTTTCAGTCGAGTGAGCGGTGCGGAAGCCAGATTGTAGAGGGTCTAGGAGAGATTAGGTGTTGAGAAAGTGGAGCAAGCGAGAGAATACAAGATGTTCAAAGAGTTTAGAGGCAAAAGGCAGGCAGGATACAGTATATTGATCTAAATAGATTTCATGTATACATTTGTATACAGATAAACATATATATATATTTATATATAAACATATCTTTCTCAATCAGAGTACAGGGATCAATCTGAGATATATGTATACAACAACAGGGATATATGGGGATATCAAAACCAGGGGAAGCGAATGGTTTATTAACACAATTGACCGATAACCCAGTAAACAATACCCAAATTATAAACTGGCTGATTTCACTTTAAATTAATCCTTAATAAAGGAGTATATTTCTCACCAACAGCAGACTTTAATACATTTGAATGGGTATGTAACAGGTATTCCCCCCCACCCCCCTAATCGCAGATAGGGACCATGTGGGGAAATCTACATCTGTTACCAGTGTGGTGCAATACCTGTCAGGCTCACAGGAGGCCTGAACCTCCGCCAATGGGAGCCTGGGGTGTATCCTGGAACGTATACTTACAGCGCCTCCACCTGTGCAGGGATTCCAAGTGAACTAGTATGTAGGTTAAAGTTGGTGCACTTGTAGAAATACCTGCCCGGGGCTCCTGCGCCCGGGTACAGCAACAACAGGAAAGGACCCATCTGCAGCCAACGCTGAATCCGCAGCAATGGCGTCCTCTCCCAATCCAGATAATCTCACCACACAGATAGTCTCAATCTTGAGTGATGCAAGTCTGATACCTTATCCCAGATCCAACTAACTCATGTGCTTCACTCTCAGCTTCCTGACTCTGCACACAGCAATGTATCCACACACAGCAGGAGAATCTGTAAGCCTCAGTGGCTGTCTGTCTGCATGTGATCTGGGTGAAAGTGCAGTCCCCAGAGGCTGCTGGGAATCAATCTTGAGTGATGCAAGTCTGATACCTTATCCCAGATCCAACTAACTCATGTGCTTCACTCTCAGCTTCCTGACTCTGCACACAGCAATGTATCCACACACAGCAGGAGAATCTGTAAGCCTCAGTGGCTGTCTGTCTGCATGTGATCTGGGTGAAAGTGCAGTCCCCAGAGGCTGCTGGGAATTGTAGTCCACTCTGGGGCTTTTCCCTATGAGGACCGCATGGGCGCCTCTCTATCTGCGCCTGCGCTAGACTAATGGCCGCTGTGCCACTTTCCTGCACATGCGCAACATCTAGGGGGCCCTGCACTACAGGTAATGGCCGCCGCGACTCCTCATACACACCGTGCATGCGCGAACCCCACGCCAGTCGCAACATGGCCGCCGGTATTTCTGGGGCTACACTACGCATGCACGACTTCCCGCGTATGCGCGAACGTACGCAAAATGGCAGCACCCTGGCCGTGATGTCGCCGGGAGCCTGATATGGTGCGGGGGTACCCGCTACTCTGCGCAGGTGAGGGCCAGGGGGGACCCTGCTACAGGTAAAAGACACCGATCTGTTTACGTGAAAGCTATTACAGTACTTCATTCACCCATTCTTTAGTAAGAAAGAATAGTTAAGGATAAAAACATCTAGGGCTGGACAGTTTTCAGGAACAAGATCTTCATTTTGTTTTTCTACATAGCATTGAAGCATTGAACCCCATTAGTTTCAGCTCTGGGGATTTTGCCTCCTGAGATACTTACCTCCATATGGGGTGCCAGTAGCTGCTCATGTTTTCTAGCTGGGGTTCATGTAATAGCGACGTTTCAATCCACTGTGGGCCAATGGAAAGCCGAGATGTCATCCGGTGCAGCTTCCTATTGGCCCACGTGATGCGGGAGCTTTAAACTTTGCCAAAACACTGGAACCCCCTTCGGAGGTAAGTATCTCAGAAATCAGGGAGACCACAGAGCTGAAAAAATTAGGGTTCAGCTCCAGAGATCCCCTGCTTCAAACGATGTAAAATTTGTTAAAATGAAAAACAGCCTTCTTGGATTGCTCCTTTATTTACTTACAGGATTTAATTTCCCTTTTAAATTAAGCCGATAAGATTCCAGGTGAGGGTCAATTTCCGGACATGAAACCAAAGTCTAGATTTAACTTACTCACAAAAAGGAACTGATGACGATACTCAATTAGGGTTTGGATAATAAGCTAACAGGAATATGAATGCATTTTGAGTAACACACCTAGGATAGCGACTTCTTCTACCTTGCTAAAAATACATACAAATTAAATTCCACCACCGGGGGACCCACAGTGTCGGAACTGGGAATCTTTCAGAACAAGCAAGTCTATACTGTACATAGATAAAGTACTTATACCGTTTGTGATGGCACTCCCTTCTTAACTCCAAGACACCAAGGATGTTCTCAGGAAACTGGATGATGTTATGTTTTATGACCAAACATTTTTTTATATATCAGATAGGTATCCAGATTTCATCTACATTTCTCAGTACTAAGAAGTCAACATTATAACCAGCATAATGAGTTTGTCATCAAACCACTTGATATTGTACTCGCACATATCGACTTCATGTTTAACAGAAAGATAAACCACCAGATACAGGGCACAGCTACTGTATGGGGACTATCTGTGCCCAACCTATACAAACCTCTGGTTAGGCTAGTAGGAAGAGGACATAGTGCTTGCTGAAAACATGGAACCATGTACCTCACACATAGAATTATTGGTGCAGCATATCAATGATATCTTGATACTGTGGCAGGCAGGATACACATGAAATGATGCTTGACTTTGTTGAAATACTAAATAATAATGACCTCAATTTAAAACTAGCTTATGAGATCAATAGGCAGGAAATTAATTTAATGGATCTCAAAATATCTAGAGGGAAACATGGAGAACTGATAATGACTGTATAATACAAATAGACAGCAACAAACAGTCTCATTCAGGCAGATAGCCATCACCCAAAACCCGTAACTAGGGGTATACCAGTTGGACAGTTCCTCAGATTATAAAGGAACTGTTCAACTGAAGATGAATTTGAGGCACAGGCTGTAATTATGAGGCAGAGATTCCAAGAAAAAGGATATAGTAATAACAGTGTTTAAAAAAGCATACAACATAGTAAAATTTAACCCACGCATAGATCTGATTGTTAATAAACAGATTTTAAAAATCATTAGATTCATTGGTACATACAATAATCAATGACTTCACATCATGAAGATCTTGAAAACTCATTGGTATATCCTGTCGCAGGATGAGGACCTAAAAGAGATACTGACACCTGCTCTAAACATGTGAGAAGGAGATCGAGACGTAATAGAGACATCTTGGTACATACAGTAGTCACCTTGTTAGATAAGCAAACAATAGGAACTGTCCTTTATCTCTCTAATTAAGACCTTTCCAATTTGGGACAATACTAAAATGTATACCATTTTGAAATGTATTAATTGCCAGACTGTAGGAGTCATCAACCTGGCAACTTGTATCTGTAATAGAAAATATGTCGGCAAAACATGTCGTCAGATCACACAAAGAATCCTGGAACATGTGGGTGCTATCAGGATTAAGTTACTGTAAATACACCAATTTGCAGACACGTTAATGAGACACACGGTGGCAATGCCAGGGTCCTCAAATTTGTTGGGAAAGACCAATGGACCCTGAGCAGGAGAAAAGGTAACTGGGACAGAGAACTTCTTAAAAGGGTATCCAAAGGTAAGCATTTGTGATGAAAGCGAAGCACAGCGAAAATAGAAGGGCTTGAGGCAGTGGATACAATGTAATTATTTAATTGGCATACAAGCAAAATTAGAGAAAAAAGGTTCTCTGATGCATTTCCCACCTTCTTTTTTTTTTTGCTGTGCCTTGCTTTCACTCCAACTGCTTACCTTCATGCAATCCCAAGACTGAGTCATGCCTGCAGGAACGAAGATTCATTCAGGAGATGGTACCGTGAGAACTAGAGTTCCCACATTATGGAGTGGGACTGTTTATTCTTTAATCAGCCAGTGTGGTTACATTCCACTACTCACCTATTATTGGAGGCTGTGGGTTGTGGTTTGAATACTCAAGCTTATAGTCCCCAGACCCACATACCTCATGCTAAAACTGTTTATAGTTTCATTGCAATTTCATGAGAAACAGTCTTTATTTCTACTTACAGCACTTAGGAATGCACAAATTAGGGATCTTTTCCCCACTTTTTTCAGGTATCCAAATGGGTTTATACTTTACAGACGCTATACCCAAGAGTAGAGATGGGTGACATTTTTGGCGTACTTTAATCTGCCCTGGATAGACCAGTTCCTTTGGCCCAGGGACATCTGTTGATCAGTCCAAAAAAGGACAAACACACAAACATATAGGAGTTTGACAGCATTCATTGAGAAAAAACAATAAAATCAGTGAGAAATTAGCTAAAAAATTATATTTTTACTAAGAAATAGCAATTATATAGAAAATTAATGGACAGTCACAAAAGGCATATATGTGCAAAAAACAGAAATGTTTCTTGATCAAATAACACAAAGAAAGGATATACAATGCAAGAAAGTAAGTGATAAAGATAAAATACTTATCAGCTCAGCAAGGCATTGGATATCAGCAACTCTCATTCAGGAATCTTAGTGAATAGTTCCAAACATTGCAAAAGATCAGGGGAGTAATAATTTAACAGAACAGGAAAGAAGGGAATAAATCATAAATGGGAATAAACAAAATAAGGGGGCAACATTTCAGGGGATGAGCCCCGATCTTCAGGCCCGTTACCAAAGTAAATAAACTTTATGCTCTAAATGATCTGGTCGCACGCTTTGAGAGATTTACATTTTCGGACACATTTTGCTACAACAGACTTTTGTATGTTACTGTAAGTGCATAGTTTTTCTTTAAGGCGTAGTGAGTGGTACAGCTGTGGAACACATCCAGTATTCAGCAAGGTATAAAAAACATTGATCCACAGGGGACTCCCATAAAAAGATATTTATTGGATCACATGTGACCCCATGAGAGGTAAAAGAATGCACCTACACGTTTCACGCACACTGCGGTTTATCAAGGTGTTAAAAACAGGGAATTTAGACCCTGGCAGATATATTTATATTAATTACATGTATTTGCATATTTCTTGGGTGGTGGCTGCGGACAGATATGATTGTAATCGAGTAAAGGGATTAATATTAACTCATTGAAAGTACCTTGCCCAGGAGAAAGGTGAGTTATCTAGAGAAGCTGTGGGTAAAAACCCTGGTTGCATATCTAAATCACATGCTCACGTGTGCTGTTCATGACAGATGGTATAACCTACTGTATAATAACATCTTGGAAGAAACCTTTATCCAATATACCATAAAAAGCAAACAAAAAACAAAGTGAGCATGTGTTTCAAGGAGTGTAGGTGCTCTGTCACAGAGGCCCTGAAATTTCTAAACTAATAAGAGGAGCCACCTGGAGAATTTTAAAACATGTTATCAACAATGGAAGAATGGGGTTATGGAAGAAATGTGAGAGGTGGCAAAGGGAAGAAAGGTCTAAAACCAGTACCATTGAAATTAAGAAGTGGCCCAAATGTTTTTTTTTGTTTTTTTTAATTGCCCTACAGACATGAACCTTCAGTGGATGCTTTGATCAAGGTTTCAAAGATAGATGACTCTTATTTCGGAATGCCAGATTGGAGAAGCATTGCAGGGCAACAGAAGTCTAATTGGAAAAAGAGAATATCATCAAGTGCTTGTTCAACTCTTTTCACTCAATAAACGTGTCCTATCATGGGATGAGCTCTGTAAAAGGAACATAAGACGTAAAGACTTTAAATCGCTATACTACTGTATACACTGTAGTCGGATTCGCAGTGGAACAATTTCCATCCTCTTATCCTACATTTCAGTGTGGGCACAAAAGGTTACCTTACCTGACACTGCCAAACATCTGACACACACAGGTCATGCTTATGCAGTAGAATATTCCTTACTTCTTCTGCAGCACAGTGCTCATTACTTTCCCACTGAAAGCATCCCCTAGTTGCATTACTTTGCTGTGAATGGAGCAAGATGGTATATTACAAGGAGGAATAGAGGTCACCCTTTATATAATAAGGGCGAATGGGTCAGATATGGAGACAATATTTCAGATAATTAAACATCAGTTGATACAAAGCCTAATTTAATGCCTTTATTATCCGCACACCACAACCAACCTAATATATAAAACACACTTAAAAATTTGAAACTGTTGCCAAAATATTCGTTAAATTTTTCATAAACATTATCACATTTTAAGTTGCAAAATAAGTAGTGCAAATGTATTAAACTCCAAACCTATCATAGAAAAGTGTAAAAAATAAAAATAAAATAAGATTATTATTTAGAATCAGAAATCACAATACAATTTTAGAATTTTTTTGTTTCAATTTTTTTTATTGTTTTGGAGAGACATAACAAATATATAGTCTTGGAATACAGTACATGTGATGTTTTAACAGTGTCACTTGTCCATACAACAAAGGGCATTAACAGTTCGTCATCATTACTGAAATAAAATATTTGCTATAACACGGTTTTTGAATAAGTGTGGTCTGTCTTCTTATTTCCAGTTGTGTTAGGGAAGCAGCCGCTTCCGTAGGCGTCTCTCATGAGCTTAACAAAGGAAAGAGAAGAACGTAGAAAAGAAGAAAAAGAAGAGGGTGGGTGGAAGGGGGGGAGGGCGAGCCCATTTGTCTGGTCTTTCTGTATTTATTTCTATGGGGTCCCTAGTTTCCTGGCCATATTTCCCAAATTTTGTGAAATTTGTCAGTTTTCTGGCTCAACTGTGCTGTCAGGAGCTCCATCATCTTTATTTCCCTTAGTCTCCGTAGGACCGTCTGCCTAGAAGGCGCATTCACCTTTTTCCAGGCAGCCGCAATAACACAGCGGGCAGCCGTCATTACATGAGTTATCATCTTACTTTCTGCCGTTCCTAATTCATCTATTGGTTTGGCCAGCACCATGGTCAGCGGTTCCACCTCAACCTCCACCCCTAGGTACTCTCTGATCAATGTTTGTATCATGACCCAGAATACCTGAATTTTTGGGCAACTCCACCAAATATGAACCATATCTCCTTTTTGCCGCATCCCCTCCAGCACCAATCCGGGGACCCGGGGAAGATCTGGGCCAGCCTGCTCGGGGTTAGGTACCAATGAAATAGAATTTTATAAATATTCTCTTTGATAGTGGTACAGATTGACGTTTTTGCAGCTACCTCCCAAATGTCCTCCCAGTCTTCTCTATCGATCTCTGTATTCAAATCTTCTGCCCATTTGATCATATAGCTATGTTGGGAACAACCCGCTGATCGCTCCAGGCCCAGATATATCTCTGAAATCAGCCCTTTACAATAGTATCCTTTCCTACACAGTCTTTCAAAATTTGTTAAAGGTTTGAATGCCGAATCTTTGGAGACTGATTGCAGGTAGTGCCTGATTTGGAGGTAACCAAACACTGGTATATTTATGATTTGGTGTTTCTTCTCCAGCGCCTGGAGTGGTAGAATTATACCGTTATCTACAAAGTCGTCAGCTACCATCAACTTTAACGTCTTAAATTTATTGAGTCTCTGTGGGAGCCAGCCTGGGGGGAATTCAGGGTTGTGGAATATAGGGGTTAGTAGTGTTGGACTGGCTGTCAGACCATATTTATCTTTATTTCTAGACCATATCCGCCATGTACATTTCATTGCTCCCATTTTTAATGTTTCCAAGAGGGTCTCTCCTCCCCTCTCGGCCCACATAGCGGCCGGGAGAGAGAGAGGTCTCGTATAGGTAGACTCAAGTCCCACCCAGCAACTTGTGGTTGGATCGTTGTTCCACATTATTGCTTGTTTGAGTTGGGCCGCCAAATAGTATTTAATGATATCCGGGACTGCCAAGCCTCCGCAATCTTTTGGGGCTAGCATGATAGGTCTAGCTACCCTGGGTCAATTTTAGAATTTTAACTACAATGTAAGGTGTGCAGGTTTAGTGCACAAATACTAATTACTCCTTACACTACAACTTTCCTTTTACTTTCACGGGCAAATTTGATATATTTGGCAGTCTTCCCTGACTTATAATAAGAGAGAGTGGACGAAGAAATTCAAAGGTACCCCTATAAATGCACTCTAAACCTGAAGAAGCGCATCACACGCGCGAAACACGTGTCGGGTTTTGCTGACGTCACGAGGGTGACGTCACCGTAGGAGCGACTGCGAGGACTGTATCAGATGCCTGAACGGGTCGTATGCCTCCCTCTATTTGCTAAGGGCTCGCCGTAGCCTGCTTTCTCTCCCCTCCCTTTCCTTACCTCAGTGTCTGAAGCTTTGGCCTCTTGCCAACAAGTAGTGCGGTTTGTTGCTAACATAGTAGCAGCCTGATTAGTGCTGAGCTGCTTGTGTGTATTTTGGCGAGCCGCCGGGAAGCTGTTACTATACAGCGAATTTCTGTTACAAGCTTGCTACACTGTTTGCAGCACGTGTATTTACACTTGTATGAGGGAAGGAACAACAGCATTGAAAGGGACACAGTCCCAGGAGTTGATATTCTGTTACTAGCATAGACTTTGTAACACTATACAATGATATACAGCACGATATTTACAATAATCTGTGTACTGCTGGCAACATCCTGTACTACTAAGTCTGACACAGCCATCACTTTATTGCCTGATGCAGGTCATTGTATATGCCTACAATATGTGTTAGGTTCATGAGCATCATATGTCCTATTTATACGCAGGAGTTTATGGGGTTTATCTCTGATATAAACTACTTAAGATACCATTAATTCCGCTATTATCCCCAAATCGACTCCGCTCGCTCCTCCTAGGAGTTTAGTTCTTACCCATATGTTATCCATTTGAGTGTAATTGTTAAATTTAAATATGTATTAAAACTTTTTTGTTTTTTGCGTCATTTTCGCTTTTAGTTTCTGGTATAGGGGATTCTTTACCTTATAGCCTTAGAAATATATACGCCTGGTTTAGAGTGCATTTATAGGGGTACCTATGAATTTCTTCGTTCACTCTCTCTTATTATTGTACTATACTGTACCTCCTTTGCACCTACCGTTTTAAGGACCTCCGGTATAATTGGTGAGCAGTTCTTTACAACCCTTACTCATACCAATAAATAATAGTATCACGGATGTCATTGTATTCAAACAAATACTACAATGTTTTTAAACCAAACCTGACTTTTATCCGGAAAAGAGCAACAAGTAATTTTAATGAAGAAAGTAGAAAAGCATAATAAATGCTAAGTATAGCAAGAGCCTTTAGGAGGAGATTGATTTATACATAATTGGTCTAAAAATTGAGATGAACTTTGAATACAATATGTATGTTTAGTCAGTGTCAGCAACAGACATTGTTTATCATTAATTAGGGGGCTTTTTCTTCATTTTACAAAAGAATAAGTAGTGGGGTTAGAAACAAATAATAAAGATTGCTTTTAATATATTTTTGGATGATGAAAAATAAACAATTAAAATACAATTTAACTTAAAAAAATTCACAGCAATATAAGCTATAACTTAATTATACACCTGGCAATGACAGGAGGGATTATTATTGAAACAAACACTGTAGCATTCGTTTAATTAAAGGAAACACCCAGCCCTTCACTTCAGGTTAATTTTTTTGCTCAAAACACATTTTGATCATTAAAAATAACACCTCCAGGTTTCCACGAAATTCTTTTAGTACAATAAGAATAAAAATCTACTTGCATAAAAATAAAATCCAGTGCAGAGACAAGTCAGTGAATTCTATTCCAGAAGGTAGAGATATGGCCAGACTTTCTGTTTTCAGTACCATGATCGTGTGCGGCAGCTGCACTCCTGTGCAATAGTGTGCGATGAGGACCCCGAAAAACAGAAAGCGGCACGGGAGGATTAACTCTGTGGGGGACCACCTCGGTTAATCCTGCCAGGTCAGTCACCAGTCTGATCCCCTTATTCCTGAGATACAGTCCTCCGTATTGAATGGCGGTATCTCTGCAAGTTTAAATCTCACGTGAGCCAATAGGAAGCTGCACATGTCTTCTTATTGGCCCATTATGGAGCAGCTACCAGCACCGCTTATGAAGGTATGAATCTCTGGAAGCAGGAGGTCCCCGGAGCTGAAAATAAGGGGTTCAGCTCCGGAGACCCCCTACTTCAAACCTGATTCAAAATATAATTTTTAAAAATCAGCGCTTGGATTGCTGCAGGTAAGCTAACCAATAACCTTACCCCTTTCCCTAAAATACCCTAACCATAACTCTTTATCCTTACCCAAAAACTCTTAAGCTATTAACCCCTTACCCAAAAACCATAACCTTAAACCCCTTACACTAAAATTCCACAATCTTATCGCTAATCACTAGCCTGTGGAGGCTGACAGTCCCTGGCGTTGAGGCGTCCCATTTCGTGGGTAGGGTCAAGGGTGGAGGGGTTGTAAATGTAGGGGGGATTAGTACGGTTGGGCAGCAGAGATGGTAGGTGGAGGTGTGGCAACACCGGAGGGGGCAAGACAAATACAGAAGAGACATTTATGGCATTGTCAGATATTAGTAGTTGGGAATTATATGTAGTGAGGCAAGTCCCATGGGACTGGAGCTCCCAGTAGAAACAAAAGCAAAGATATGAGCAGGGTAGTATGTTGATATTTGGACAATATTTATTTAGTTATCAAATGTTTTACCAGGAAGTAATAGATTGAGAGTTACCTCTCATTTTCAAGTATGTCCTGGGCACAGAATTATAATGACAAATACATGGTTACAAATACATAGTTACAATGAGTGAAAAGGGTTATACAGTACATTATACACAAGACATTGCATGCACAGTTAAAGATAATATATATTATAGGGGTATATAAAATTTTACAGACCAGATTAAAATGTGAGACAGCTTTAGTTTTGAAATAACTTAGACTAGTGGCGGCAGTGAGAGTCTCGGGTAGACTGTTCCAGTTGTGGGGTGCACGATAAGAAAAGGAGGAGCGGCCGGATACTTTGTTGAACCTTGTGTCAGGAATCGGCGTTCTCCTCGCTTCCCACACAGAGCACTCCCTCTCCGCAGGGAGCCCCTGGACACACAAAACAATCCTGCCTTACCAGCCTCCACGGCTCCTCGCCCCTGCCGCCGTCGCGGGATCACTCCCCTCGGCGATTCCTCTGCTCAGCGCCGGGCGCGCCCATGCCCTCCTGCACGCACACCTACACGCACGCCAGCCCCAGACGTTATGTGCATGCATTCCCAGCTTACAGAGCACACGCCTAACAGAGCACTTTTAACCACTGCTCCTGCAGTGAGGCGTCGCCCCCAAGCATCACACAGTTCCATGCAAATCAAGGATTACACTCAGCTGGGCTGTAACACCTCCCTCCTATCAGGGAAGACTCCTTGCAGTCCTCCAGGCCTGCCCCCTTTTCCCATTGGCCTGCCCAGCTTTATTATGCCTCTGCTTCCCATCACTCGTCGCTCGACATTGTCTCTGTATGGAAGTACTTCTGGATTCTCTCAGTGTTTTCACAGGTTCTGATGCGGCTTGTATGACTACCCCCTCTGGCTCTCGATCTCGGCACCCCTTGGACAACGCTCACTCTGGTAACCCCTTGAACACGGCTTGGACTACGATCTATCTCCACTCTCCACTCCCTGATCTCGGCAAGCATTCATCACTCTATCTCTACAACCGGTACCGGCAAGTATTGTCTACCTTACTACACCTGGCCTGGCAACGCTTGAAACCACACTCCGGACACGCTCCCTTTGCTGCGGGTGCGTGTATTACCACTTCCCATTTCAGCTCAGGGGACGGGTCTGGTCTGCGGGCAGCACCGGCGTAACACCTTGGGACACTGAACAGTCTTTTGGAGTCAGATCTCATATGATAAGTGCTGCATGTGGTAGGGGTGAGGAGCTTGTTCAGGTAGGTGGGTAGCTTTGCCCAGAAAGTATTTGAAGGAAAGACAGGAGAGATTAACTTTGCGCCTAGACTCAAGTGATGACCAATCTAGTTCTTTGAGCATTTTGCAGTGATGTGTGTTGTAATTGCATTGGAGGACAAAGTGGCATATTGAGTTGTAGAGAGTATCAAGTTTGCTGAGGTGAGTTTGGGGTGCCGTGCCATATACTATGTACCCATAGTCTATAATTGGCATCAGCATCTTCTGTGCAATGTGCTTTCTGACCAGCAGACTTAGGTAAGATTTGTTCCTATATAGTACATCTAGTTTGGCATAGGTTTTGGATGCCAAATATTAAATGGGAGTCAAATCATATGCCCAAATATTTGAAACTTGAAGTAACAGGGGCTAGGATAGTATTACTGTACATTTGGTTCTGATCTGTAGCTGCTCCATTGGAAGCTGTAGAAATTTAGCCTTGGTCCCAAATACCATTGTTACAGTCTTGTCAGGGTTCAAAAACTGTTTGTTTTGGGAAATCCAATTTTCAAGCCTCAAAAAGTCAGATTGAAGTGCGTGTCCATAGTCAGAGAGGTTAGGGCTGTGTGCATATAAGATTGTGTCATCTGCATACATGTGTATTGAAGCTCCCTTACTAGCTGTAGGAAGATCATTAATGAACACTGAGAAGAGTAGGGGCCTCAGAACATAGCCTTGCGGGACACCGCAGGTGATATCCAAGGGGTTGGAGTTAGAGCCTGAGATAGATATATTGGGCCCAGATACTACCCAAACTAATAAAATAAGGAGATCTCAGGAGGAACTGAAAGTTTTGTTTATTCATGTTGGGGGGTGGAGGGAATGATTCTGAAAAAGTTAAAACTGTTTTATTTTATGCTATGAAAATATAAACAGCATGGTGGGGAAGGAGGTGGCATGTCCTGGCTAGGGCAGTAGTTATATATGGCATTCAGGAAAGCAGTGGAATGTATAGGGAAGATGGGGTCCATTTGTCGAGCATGCAGTGGACATGTTTAAATTGACCCATTATGGGTGTGTGCAACAGACATTAGATAAGGTGGGGTAAAGGGCCAATTTTAGTAGATAAAATTCCCCCTCCTGTGGCGTTGGTGGACATGATCAGATTGCACCTGGGCTGAATACCACATGAGTTTGTGGTTTTATATGGTGGTGGCAGGCCCTAGCTATGGAATTGGGCCTGTTGCTGTCCTTCCAATTCGCTGTGGCAGTCCAAATGGGGGTTCTACAAGGCTGGGGGGTTTAAGTGGCCTGGGGCTGTATACAGCTTGGTGGGGAAGGAGGTGGCAGGTCCTGGCTAGGGCGGTGGGCCTGTTGCTTTCCTTCTAGTGGCCTTGGTCAGTCATGAAGGGAGTCCTACTAGGCCATATGGCTAATGGGTTTCAGTGGTTGTGGATGTAGTTTCAAGGGTCAGGTACTCTGGTAGTTGGGCAATCTGATCAGACATTATTTGGTTAGTTTGTAAACGCAATAAAGCTGTGGCCATTTTACCTCCATGATTGGTGTCAGAGATTTATTTAGGGTTGAGGTGAATTAAAGAAAGGGACAAAGATTGAATACTCTTCAAGTGCCTTGGCAGGAGAGGCAAGTATGTGCAAAGGTAAAGGAGCGCAGGAGAAATAAATAACCTTAGTTCAACTTTTAAACTGATTGCTCCAAAAAACTAGAGAATTATGCCAGCATCGCACTTTTATAATAAAATCATTACAAATCCCACAAATGTTAGGTAGAGTAAGCAAAAAGAAAAAAAAAGAAAGAAAAAAAGGCAAGTAAAAGTAATTTGAAATTCTATTTAAAAACGTGTCTTCAGATTCAAACAATAAATCAATACATTTCATATGAAGCAGTATAACAATGTACCAATGTACTGTAATACTAGTACATTATTTACTACTATTGAGAAATAGTGGGAATTAATTCTGCCTAATGCATTATCCATTGAATGATATACAGTATGTTGTACTGTAGTAATGCACTAAATGAACAAGCTGACAGCCTGATGTTAAGTGTAGGAGACAGGACCACATCTGAATCCTGTTTCTACAATTCCTAGTTTACATTTGATGTATATTTAATCATTAATATCTGGTACCAGAAAGTATACATACGTATGAAAGTCAAAACAACATTCCTCATTCTCTCTCCGAAAACATAAGGTATATCTGTGAAACTGAGAGAGAAAAAACAACTGCTGGTACTAATCCCGAAATCTGTCATTCATTAACTGAAGTCTTATCCACAGGTGTTAATTCCATTACAAGTAATTAACAAAGGGTGTCTACAGGGACATTGAGGATATCTATGGCAGCCAAACAACAGAGCTGCACAAATATCTCAACTTCTCAATAGTTTAACCACCTGACTTAATGTAATAAGGAACAGAAGCCCCATGTATGTTTTATTTTATTTGCAGATGTCAGTCTTCTACAAGCCTGTTTATCTCAGTAATAATATACTAGAAATAATTTATGTTTGTGTATCGATATATTCGTGTACAGTATATATAGGTATATTGACGAACAAGCCAGCCAGATACGCATAGAAAGAGTTTATAAACCAGTTTGACTGTCTTTGGCTAAAGAAGATACATTTACTTACTGTACTGTGTCATTGGGATATAAACCAGGGACTCTTCCTTCACAGTCCATACCTCAAACCAATGCCATCCTTTCTGTAAGAAAGTTATTGACTTGTTCATGCATTCTTAGTCACGCAATTAAGAAAAATCTACATACCGTATGGGTATCAGCATGGCCGCAGACAGATTTCCCGGGGCCCAGGACTAGAGTTATGTCTGCCCCCCCAGTGTCGGTGGTATTGCGAGCCCCCCCCTCCATTTCACACCTTTACCCCCCCTCTTCCCATGTAGTTCTCTCCCCTCCGTCTTACTCCCTCTTCCTTACTCACACCCCTCCCACCTTGCATGTATTTATCTCCTCTGCGTCTCACTCTTACTATCTATTTCCTCACTCACGCTGTCCCTCACCCCTCTCTCCTCTCACTCGCCCCCACTTTCCATCAATTAACCCACTCTCACTCAATCCCCCCCACAAAATACATAATAAAAAGACCCCCACCACCCCCTAATACATATATATTTTTTAAAACACTCCCTACTAATACATATTAAAAAGACCCCCACTCCCCCCAATACATATTAAAAAGAACCCCACCTTCCCCCAATCTATATTAAAAAGACCCCCACTCCCCGATACATATTAAAAAGACCCAAACTCCCCCAATACATATTTAAAAGACTTTCACTCCCCCAATACACATTAAAAAGACCCCCACTCCCGCTATACATATTAAAAAGACCCCCATGCCCCCAATACATATTAAAAAGACCCCCACTCAGGGGCGTGGCCTGGAGCCTGGAGAAGATGGATGTGCAGAGCTTGTGATCCTCACTAAAGAGACCTAAATCTATATCCAACCTAGGATTTGAAAAGCCCTAAACCGACAAAGCCTAGCGATATCAATAAACAATTGCCCAAGGATCACTCTGACTCTAAATAAAATTTGAACAAAAACGTCCATTGCCCTTGGACAGAGAAAATAATTTTGAGGCCTAGATCTCACGAGGTACATACAGAGTCTTGTGTGTCTGGGGCCTCCCCTCACACAAAACACAGGCCGCTACCTGACTTTCCAAGGGTGGGTGAGCATAACCGAGCCCCGGAGAGACACAGCACAGACATGCAACCAGATCGGTGAGTGCAGGAGGGTTGATTGTGCTCCTCCTCTTTCCCTGTGAGGAGCGGCAGAGACTGAGGCGGTGGGCTAGGAAAATCATATCCCTCCTAATTATTCCAGGGTGTTCCCGACTGGGCTGGTGAGCGACCCCAGACCGGTGCTCCCCACTGACCCAGAGAAGAGCCCGAATCAGGCAGTGAGAGGGAAAGGAGGGGAGAGCAGAAACAAGGGCACATGCCCCAAAAAACAAAAAACCCACAAAAAAAGACAAAGAACTCTACAACAACGAAATCAAAAACAAAAAGAACATAATTTAACTTGCCTGCTGTGTTGACCCCTGACCGCATAGGTTCCTGAGTTTGGCTGGTCCAGCTGGCAGACAAGCATCTTGCACCCAGGCCTCCCATCTTCCCCGCGGAGGGTTCCCAGAGTGAGCAGGAGGCAGGAGGGTCAGGGAGGGGGGCGGCCATCATGTCCCGGTGGAGCAGGTTTTTGCCCTCCCTGGTGGCTGGTAAAGTCCTCCGTGGGGCTGAGGGGGTGTGCGGAGCTTTCCCTCACCACAGTGACCCGCTGTGAGGAGGGGGACTAGGCCGCACAGCCGCCTGACTCCAGTGCTGTCCTGGTCCATGCGATCCAGCTTGCGTTCCGGCTGCATTCCAACAGGATCCAAGATGGCCTCCTCCAGAATTAAAGGCACAGCACTTTCAGGCAAGCTCAGCTGTGGGGGAAAAATCAAAAGAGAGAAAAACATAGCTCTGATCTGATAGCCTACAAACATATTATCAATAAAATTGATCCCCTCTCCCCTCTCAACCTCCCACCTCCCCCCCCCCCCAAAAGGAGAAAACAGTAAAATAAAAATTTGAAGTGGCAGCAGCCAGCCAGCACCAACCTGCACCTGCACCTCAGATCCCAAGAAAAGTCAAAGCCACAATAGACCCTCTACCTACTGTACACTATTACTGCTACAGGATTCAGTAGTAGAAACACCAGTAAGATTTTGACTATGTACACAATGTTTACAATGGGTGCATGCACAACGGCTGCGGGAATGGCAGCCTAACTTACCAGCTCCGCTCTGACCCGGCATAATAAAGAATAAAGCATAAAACAGCCGACATTCAACCAGGAAGAGAAAATTAAAATAAACAGCCCTGAAACACCGTTATTTCAAGGATGACTACAAGGTCTCAAAAAAGGAAAACAACATTCAATTAAAAAAAAACTACTTTCATAACCCAGGCATGGCACGTGCAGGGAAAGCTAAAACCTCAGCATCCAGCTATGGCTCTGACTCAGAGAGAATCAGAGAGAGAAAGAAGCGCTAGTGCAGACAGGGAATTGGTCACAAAAAGCGACCTGATAAAACAACCTCAATAAACTGTTTAACGATCTGAAGTCCCAACACAGATTGCTGATATCGCAGATCACCCAAAAAACTCTGAAAACAGGGACAGGCGAAATAATATGACTCAAAGGGATTCCAGAAACTGTTTCAGATATTGAGGAATTCATCTCAAGATGGCTGACCTCTCTGCTTCCCACCACAACGGAAGCTGAACTACAATTAGATAGATGTCACAGGGCTCTAAGATCCAAGCCACAGCCTTAGGAGCCGCCAAGGGACATAATCATGCGGTTCCGTTATTTTAGAACCAAAGAAGAAATATGGTAAATCACAAGAAACGCCCCATCCAATACATTTGATGGAATCAAGTTGCAAATCTTTCAGGCAGTCTGGCCTGGCCATACTGTAGTGCCGACGAGTATTCTAAATCAAATCTGGGGCAATCACCAACAAGACCTGGGTACATGCTGGGTACATGCTGCAACATTTCAGTGACATTTCTGCAGACAGACTAATGGCCCATCGGATTAACAGCGGGGTCCCTGGCAGTCCCATTCAAACTGAATGGGACTGCCAGGGACCCCTGCTGTGTTAATCCGATGGGCCATTAGTCTCTGCAGAAATGTCACTGAAATGTTGCAGCATGTACCCAGCATGTACCCAGCATGTACCTGGATCTTGTTGGTGATAGCCCCAGATTTTCCAAGGCAAGTTTAAAATACTCGTCGGCGTATCTGTGGGTCGGGGCCAAATTGTGGAGCCAGCCGCCGGGCCACCCGCAGGCACCGGGCCTGGGACATGTGTCCCGGCTGTCTCCCCCTGTCGACGGCCCTAGGTGTCATTAAATTAAATCCTGGGAATTCTAAGGTTTGGCAACAGGCAATGAATTTAAAGCAGCAATCCCCCTCATACCTAGGATCTTACGTTTATTTAGGACTCTCCCCATACCTATCGCCACACAGAGATTTGAAGGACCTCCAAATGCATACAGATGCAGCCACCTGTATCAGACCACTTGCCTTGGAAAATCTGTGGCTATCTCGCAGTAACTCGTGAAATGGTCCAGAGCAGGCTGAAATGGCCCATTGGATTAACACAGCGAGGGTTCCTGCGTTTGAATGAGACTCGCAGCCCAGTTGGATTCACACAGCTTGAGTCCCATTCAAATGCAGGGACCCTTGCTGTGTTAAAATGATGGGCCATTAGTCTTCCGCGAGATTTCTGCAGCCAATCTCACATCTTTACTGTGAGATAGCCACAGATGTTCCAAGGCAAGTGGTCTAATAGAGGCGGCTGCATCTGTTTCTCCAGGTTCATTTGAGGCAAGATGGTTTCAGGGTCCCCTGATCGTAAACTGTAACGTCATCACATGGTGATGTTATGGTTTCTATTGGCAGCCAGAGTGAGACTAACCCCCATATTGTTTGTCCCAGACATAGATTCTTGTGGGGGAGTTTCTAAATTAAATATCTCAGGTACCGGAGTGTCCCGGTAGCTGGGAGTACCACGGTACAGCTGCAGTCAACCCTTTATTTCATATAGGGTAAAAAATGAAATAGTACAAATGTCAAAAATGGAAAATGAGCAGTATGGATTGCTGCTTTGTAGGACGGTTACAGTATTCAGAGAATAAGGCGTAGCAAAAGTTGAATGACAGTAATCCGAAGGGTGAAATGTTGGTTTTAGTTTTAAACCAATACTCAAACACATTTGAGGTTCTCTGGGGGAGGTATAACCATAACTGCTAAAGAAAAAGAGATTCAGTGGTTTTCCCAACTCTACAGTATGTGCATGAGATACAACATTTTTTAAATGCTGTTTATTTATAAGATTTACATTCTGTAATTTGTTATTAAACCTGACACTCCAGAAGCTAATACCAACATAGTTAAGCCTAAACCAATTTCCCTCTTGTGTCTGTCACTTCACATCTCATGTGTATTTTCATTGCCCCTTTCTTTCTCTCCATCCATATATCTTCAGTCATTATTGGGGCACTGCTCCCTTTGCAGAAGCTCAAGTCCCTTCCTTATAATAAAATAATAATAACTATGCACCTCTGTACAGAGAATTTTGAAACGCAATTGGGCTTATTCATCAAACTGCGCTAGTGTCGATCATGGCACTATCTCACGGAAACTCCAATTGAAGTACTATCACAGTTTGTTGAATGGAAGAGCTTACAATCCAATTTGAGCTGCCTGCGGCACATGGAGATAAAGTAACTTGACCAAGGTCAGAAGGAGAGCTGACATCGTAATTCGAACGGCATTCACCCACTGAAAAGGCAATATTAATACCGCTAAGCTACTCACTTTCCAAGTTATCTCACTTCACTGCTCACTAGCTTTTGCCAACTTTCAGTCCCCACCTCCTTTCTCTGAAAAATCAAGATTAACAGTCCAGTCCTCACTTATTTTTGGTTCCACCCTCCCACCCCCCTATGGAATCTGTTTCTAAAAACACTTCAGATATTTTCTCATACACTAAGTATTTCCCAGTTCCGTGCATTATGATATGCACAAGAACATGAGATCAATTGTACCTCAGTGAATATGAATGACATTCTTATATTAAAATATGATTGGATTCTGCATTACTATTTTGATATTTTACAATCAGGGAAGGCAATAATAATGGGATACGAGGTGTAGTTTACGTTTCAAAAGCAGTAGCCACTTTCCCTAGTCTCTTTAGCAACGTTTGTAACTGTTGTTTAAGATTGTGATTGCTTTCTCATGTTAGAATTTATGCTCTTCCAAGAGTCCATGTGTCGATAATCATTAACGTAAAACTAATAGAGCAGTAACTACACTCATGTACAGGATATTTGGTTGCATCATTTTCCCCTGTAGCCATCACCACATCTTACAAACAGTTGGATGAGGGGTGAATGCAAATCTTAAATGAGGCAACTGATCAGAATGCAAAAAGCATTGATGACATTGAAAGTAATTTCCCATGGGTAAGGCGTACACAGGCCTCATCAAAAGTGTGAAAGAAATACAATACTGTATGTAATTTAACTTATTTAACATGAGTTGGAGTATTATGTTTGTATTTGTCACTAGTGTCAGATTGTGAATTCTAGACCCAGACTACACTAGCATTGTTACATAATTTACAAAACTAACCACAATATTCTGTGTAGATCCTGTGTGGGCTGCTACTATCAGTATGGAGGATGTGGTAAAGGCCTTGCAGTACAGCACCGCTGTTCAGCAGGAAACTAACCATCAGGCAGTTGAAAGCACTGCAGCACAGTGTCAAACCAGACATTCGCAACCCAGCTTGGCATAAACGAAGAGAAACAGAAGGGACTTGTTCAACCAGTGGCGCCTTTTCTACTGGGGAAGTCAAAAAAGAATATTGTGATCTCGAAGAAGAAGCAGACAATGACCGTCTGAAAAAAAAAATGGCAAGGGTCAGAATGACTCCCACGGTCTGTGCACAAAGGTTTCATACATGTAGATACATGGAGATAATAGGTTCAGAAAGCCCCCATATCCCAGTTTTGCGAATTTAATCATCTGGCGACAAAGTGGCTAAAACAAGAGTCCTATACACCAAGCTGGATCATTGAGATGTTTGGTGTTGGACTGCTTCATTTAACCTTTACCTAACCTTTACCCAAGGACCTATGACAATGGGTGGGACAAGGAGATCCCCTCACTAATGATCCCATGATAGGCACAGTGGAATGTTTTCTGGCTACCTGAGAACTGTCACGCTCCACGTTCTCTCATGCAAACCAAAACCCGCAGCCCACCATAAACTTTAAAAGCCAGCACTGGAACAAAAACCAATGACCAGCCGCATGGTTTGAGGGACCGGAAGAAAACCCAGACACGGACAGAAACTAAGGGGCCGATTCACAAAGCAGTGATAAAATCAGTGCATTAGCGCCCAACTATGCATATATTTATCACGCACTAAAGCATGAAGCCAAAAATGGAATTCACTAAGAATGGCCGCCATTTTTTAAAATCAAAGAAACTGTATGGTGCTCTATTATGTCATCAATAGCTAGTAATAAGCACAATTCTTGCACATAGATAAGTCTCTTATGGTGTAAGGCTGACAAAAAAATGCACTATCGTCTGACCTGTTTTTTGCATCAGTGCTATCGCGCTTTAAATCCTATAACGCGATAACAAATTGTAAAATTGAAGCCTGGAAGAGTTGCATGGAGACGCTTCGGTGGCTAGGGCCAGGGATAAGTGGGCACCGATTTCAGCAACCATGCTAGAAAATATAGCGTGGGCGAAAGATGTTTGTTTCTCAAGTTATGAGGCAAGACTTTTGTCTGGCCTTTTTGGGGGTCACGCGCATTAGCGGGTAGGCGAGCGCATCTAAAAAAAGGTTTTGTGGATGTTTAAAAAAATTATGATGTGTGTGTTTTAGGATAAGGAAATAAAAAACAAATCAGGTGGGAGTGGGCAAGTGGGTCTCCCTACCAAGGTTTGAGGGCAGTGTGATCTGCCCAGTATGGCAGGTGGAAAAGTACTGGCAGTGTATGCCCATTGGTGAAGCCCCTTCCATTTTGGTGCATGAGGACAGTTCTTCTTTTTACCATTTTCAATGTGTAAGGGTGTTTCAGAGATGCTGGGATAAAAGAGGGAGGTTTGGTGAGTTGAAAATTTATTCCCACTCATTCAGGATTGGGGCGTTGGCAGAAGTTGTCAGGTAGGGGATAGAGGAGGCTGCAATTAAGTAATTAGACCCATGGAAATCTGGACATTTCAGCAGTTATATCAGGCCGTATATACTGTAGATTGTTAAGATATAAGTTGTTGATTTATGTTGTTTGTGATTTGGCCAGGTTCCCCCCATCCACCCCCCCCCCCCCTCTCTGGAAGTGTGGATCTGTGGTGACTCAAACGTCCATTGAACAGGGAAAAGAGCAACTCGAAGGTCCAGGAGGAGGCAATTGGAGCTGAGGGATGAATGTGGTTAGGATGTTATGGGTTGGTATTGGGGTTATGAGGTGGACCAGTTTCTAGCCACATCTTTCCTAGGGGAAGGGCATGGATTTGATGCAGAATATGCAGAGGGATGTCTCACTGTTGTTGCTGCATAATTCATGGTTTGGTTGGTGACCCCTAAAGTGAAGTAGCATGGGGCCAGGAGTTGCAAGGCAGTGGACGGATCAAAATGGAAGGTAAAAAAGGCAATGGCAGCCTTTGTGATGGAACTAAGGGGTATAGCAGTGAGCCATGTAGATTTGGAAAGTGAGCTCAAGGGATTGCTTAGGGACGATGGGGTTCACCTGTCTGATATTGGGAATTATATCGTGGTCCTGGCAAGGCAGAGCATGCTAGAGAACGCAGTGAGGCTGATGACGACTCACAAGGCCAGTTTAAGGTCAGTTAAATTACATTGCTGGTGGTGGGGTAGTGCAATATTGGGGTGGGGTGACTCGGCCCGTATTGACTCCTTGGTGGGAAGGTGTTCAACCTCTTAATTGGAAGGTGGTGTAATTCCCAGCTTGGGAGGCCAGGAAGGTTGGAATGGCTGTGTCCTTCGGTATTGTGTGATTGTGTGCCATGTAGCCTGGGCGACTAGTGGAGATATGGGAATAAACCGAGGGTATCCCTCGGACTCTTGTTTTACATGATGACAGAGTAATCTGGCTAGGTTCCTAGTTACTGTTAATGATTGTGTTGCGACTGGTTTGAGGCATGGGTAAGTCATGTTATTTTACAAAACCCTTTTGGAACCGCATTGGTATTGCACAGTGGAGTACATTTTTTTTATTTTAAGCACACATCAGTTCTATTTTTTCTGTGTATTATTTTCTGTTATTCAGTTGTGCTTTTGCTAATTTCAAACCCACTATATTTGCCCGTCTCTTTTCCTTCTCTCTTTTTGATCTCAAAATCCTTTCTGACCTTTTCACTTCTGTTGAAAATTTAATTGTGCTGGCAACAAGTTGCTGTAGCTGTAATGATGTGAAAAGTATCGGGGGAAAAGGTCATTATAAAAAAATGCTACTCTGTCAAGTTGCTAAGGAATAGGAATATTATTAAAAAAAAAAACACGGCATACTTTTGAGTTTTTCAATATTACACAATGTTACAATCAGAATGGTATGCAGAATGAAAATTCTGTTTTTAGGAGAGCTTGGTACTGTTTCAAAATGTGCAAACCTTTCATGCAGTCAAGTGAAATTAGTCAAATACCTCAACTCCCCACTCTCCCCCCCAAAAAAGTGTACAAACATGAGAGAATGAGACGGGAAGATAGAGAGGGGGTCCTATTTAGTAGAGGGCCTATTGACTTATATATATGTAGCCCTTTTTGTGAACCGGCCGACCCACCCAATATCACATTGGCCCCTCGTGGTCTAACCGGTCCCTTTCCCTGCAACACACCTGCTCTAAAGGACTACTGGTACTGCATAACCTGTGTGGCTCCAGGAGATCTGAGCCTCCGCTAGCTGGGAGCCTGGGGAAACCCTTACCCTTACTTGGTGCAGCGCCTCCACTTACCCAGGATCCCCCGTTAGGAAAGATAGCCCTGAGTAAGAAATAACATAACACACGTATACGATAACCAATAACTAACTCTTTACTTAACACACATATAAAACATTACATAACATCACATACCAGATGCTCTACCCGCATCACCTCAACCCAATGTCTGGTGTTCCCCAACCAAGTGTCCTGTGATCACCCCGCACCCAATGTCTCGTAACTCCTACGGAGGTCGTGGGTGACTGCGCAGTCACTATTTAAGCTAGGGCCCAGTTGGTGCACTTAGAATATGGAAGATACCTTCCGAGCACTCCGATGCTCGGGACCGCAACACACTTTCTTCTAAAAGGGTCAGACGTCCGTCTGATCCTATTCCAGGTACTCTGCTGGTGGACCCCAACAAGGGTCCCACCGCTCCACGGGAACTGCAACCGGATCACGGCAACACCAACCGCGTGGGAACAGCAACCGCCTTCCTATCAATACCTACTACTAGAGTGACAGCAACCCTAACCTAGGGCCTGTCCCTGAAGAACCCGCAACCTGGGATGGCTTGGGGAAAACTCCTAGGGCCTGTGGACAATAACCGCCCCCCTTCCCCTAGCTACCCAGTCTCAACTGTATCTGCTAATCCTAGCAGCCTAACACACCTGCAGCCAACATTCAGCTTACACTGTCAGCCTGCAGGGATTCACACCGTGCACACACACTGCACGCACTGCGCACAGCACATGCAGCGACACACACCCAGACAGCTGCAATCACACACAGCCACCCGGATCCCGCAGCAATCCCACTGCTAGCACACCGTGCCTCTTTGACAGTGCCCACAGCACTCTCCGCTGCGACACTGCCAAACCAGCACTTCCCACACTCAAGGGTCACCTCCCTAGCTAAGGCGTCCCTCCTCAGTCTAAGGCGTCCCTCTTCAGTTACCCCCTACCCTTACCCGGGAATTGGGGCCTGCCTGGGGATCTAGGGAGAACCCTTACCTGATGCAGGAGCCACGCGCTCCCTGCACCCTTCCTACTCCTTCCTCTGCTCCTTCCTGACTGACGCATGCAAAGCCCGGGAAATGTATCTATATTCCCGGGCTGAGCTTCCTGCAGCCCTATTGGCCACTAGGGAGCACCTGACCTCTGCCTCCCTAAGCCTCCTGGGAATTGTAGTTCCCAGGGGCTGCCTAATGCATTGGGGCCGCGTGCGCGCTTCCCTCGCGCATGCACGAACCCCTAATGGCCGCCTCAACCTTTCTATCCTCTTCCCTACTCTCGCGCGATCTCTCCCTGCACTTGGGAACCCATCGCGCGCTTTTGCCCTACTGCGCATGCGCGAACTAACGCGCAATGGCGGCGCCCTCTTCCTTGCAAGCCGGGCCGGTGGCAACGCGATCGCGGCCCTAGCGACGGCCCGATCGCGTCCCCGGCAACCGGCCTGCACCGCAGGGCAACGCGCTACTCCCTGCTATGGCCCCCACCCTCGCGAAGTGCCGGCGGGTCCGTCGCAGCCTCCGGCGGTACCCGCTACCTCACGGCACTCGCGGAGGGGGGCCAGAAAGCTCAAATTTACCTCGGGGCTACATATAGTACCTCCTCAAACATTTATCTATACAACATATGGAGAGATACTGTACCTGTGAACATACCTGGTATACGTTGTTTTAAACTAATTGATACTCTACTTAATATGACTCTCTCTCTCTCTAATTTCACTCTTGGAAGTCTTGGCAAAGTATTTAGCAAAATTACAAAATATTGAATAATTGTGATCACACTCATACATCTCTATTCCCCTTCCAAGGCAGGAAGACATAATTGGTAAAAAAAAAAAAATCTGATCGATATAGATGAGACACTATTGACCACTACATTTGTTTAAAATACTTTTATACAATAATTTTTTGAGATCTATTTTATTTACAAGGATAGCAATTAAACATGCAACACATCTTAAAAATTCCCTCAGGAGAAGTCTAAGCAAAATGCGTAGTATCGTCATACTCAGGATAGAGAGCCCCGCTAACCTTTCTTCTAGTGTCGCGAGATGAGATCCCCCACGAGGTGATGCGGCAGTGTCTGGGACGCACAGCAACAGCGAACGCAGGAGAGAACAGGTCCGCCAGGACCGGAGTCCAGCTGATCCTACCCTCTCGTGAGATGAGACCCCAAACCAGAGAATGCAGAGGTTTTCGGGACCTGAAGTATCGGTGAATGCAGAGGAGTGTACTCTAATCCACGCTTTATTATCTACAAATTTTGTTAACTACCAATCAAGACAAAGTGTAACAGGTGCTCACCACAAACATAGACGGGACCACGAGGCTGAGGTGGGGATGTTAGAATGCACCGACCTACAACCGTAGCCGCGTCCAGAGTGCAGAGTCGTAGTCGTGTTGCAGGGTCAGGGTAGGAGAGGTTAGAATGGTCGTTATACTGGCCATGGTCTGGGGTTGGAGAAATCGGATGGTTATGATACTCGCCGTGGTCTGGGCTTGGAGAAGTTGGCTGGTCATTGTGCGTAGCCGGGGTCCAGGGGTACAGAAGGTGGGAGTCCAAATACAAACCGAGGTTAAGGGTTAGAGAATGCAGAGGTCCAGGTACAAGCAGAGGTCAGGTACAATGAGAGACAGTAGACAGGATGCAAAAAGCAAGGGAAACTACAGGTTGCTTGAGTCAAGCACTTCGTCACAGGAACTAAGGTTATGCTCAGCCAACTTGGTTCAGGAATGGCTGAGCATATAAAGGAGGAGCAGCCAATGGCAGGGCTGCACCAGGCTGTGAGCAATGAGTGGTTACACCCACTCAGTGCATAGCTAGGCAGGGGCTGAGTGTTCCGCAGGTGTAGGGTAATAGGAGGTAATAGTGTTAACCCAGTGCGTGTCCCTGGTAACGTGGCACCTGCGCGTAGGTGCACAAGCGTGAGGGAGGTTCTCTGTGGCGTCACAGGAAGCATCACGGGGCGGGGCCTAAGCCCGATCCATTCGGTGTCTTCACGCCTGGGCACACAGCGCCCGTGCGCAACCTCAGTGCGAGGCGCATCACCTGTCTTGTCACGGGGTCCATCACGGGGCCGGGACCGAAGCCCAAACCTCACACAAAGAGAGGAACTCATCAGCCAATCCATGACCTGTTGAATTTCCAGTTCCATGCTTTAAAGAACTAACTTTCTGTGAGTTTATTCATTTAAGTGGGGATTATCCTTGCCAATACAGATTATTCTACTGTATGTTGTATTTTTTTTTATCTCTTTTGCGTTATAGATCCTGTTTCTTCCTAAATTTTATTTACAGTGCAAATGAGTTGCTATGGGTTCAGGAGTTTAGCAAATTTGGTAGCTGGACCTTATGAACAACTATTTATCATAATGATAATACCTACAAAGACTTACAGTACTTGGTTTGTGTTTATTGAATATGTAATGACGATGGGGTTCGTTTTATTGAACTATCTCAGGTTCAAGGATATTTAAATACCAATTTTTGCGGCTTAAAATTTACTATACGGTTGGATTTACAACAAGAAGCTTTTTTTAACATACTGTATTAATTTACAAACAGTTTGAGAAAAGATATTACATTTCAAAACAAACCAGACATTTTAATTTAACTTTTATTTAAATTTGCCTCTATTGTGCACTCAAACATCCTCTCTCAACAATCGATTCCATTTATACTTTCTACTAACCACTAACCACTATTGGAGGCTAAGCTTTAGCAGGCCTTCACTCCTATTCGTGTGAATGAAAGCCGAGGCATGCTAAAGCTTAGCCCCCTATTGTGGATCTGGCCCAATGTGTTTTTTCCAGCACTACTGTACAACTGACAAAGTGGATTCCCTTATTTATTTCTACAGATAGCCTACAAAGAAAGGGGCAGGTCATAAGTGCTACCCACGTGAATGTACTGAGTGTAGGACTTAACCGTTTCCTTGCATGTGTAATACTAAGATATATATGGTGGAACATATTAATGGCTAAAATACATCAACAGATGAATCTGAAATGGTGTTATTTTCATGTATAGGAGAAGGGGTGGTTCAGTGAGTAAAGACACTGACTGCCACTGAGTTTGAAGCAGGGGAGCCTGGTTCAACTCCCAGTGTCGGCTTCTTGTGACCTTGGGCAAGTCACTTATCTCCCTGTGCCTCAGGCACCAAAAACATAGATTGGAAGCTCCACGGGGCAGGGACCTGGGCCTGCAAAATGTCTGTAATGCGCTACGTAAAACTAGTAGCGCTATACAAGAAGATACTATTTGTATTATTATAAAATATACTATGCTTTTTAATGATTAAAGACAATGTAAGATACGTGTGTGTGGCATACATATGTAATATTAATTCAAATAAGTATGAGTGCACAATAATGATTCAACATACAGTGTGAGAACAAGAATTACAAAGAGACAGAAGTTAAACACTGTTTAATTTTTTTTTATTTTTTGCAATATATACAACATGAAATCAGTACACTAAATACAGAATATATAGGTCAGCACCTCTTTATAGCAGGAGCGCTGCCTGACTCTTTCGGGCCCCCTGGTATGTGCTCTACCACGCCTCAAACTCTGCTCCCGCAGTGTAGATTACATGGGCAAATCATCTGATGGTGGAGGAGTTGTAGTTTCAATAATTAATGAAAACGAGGGCAGTGACTCAATGGAGGCACTGGGGGCTGTGACCATGGCGGGGGCACGGATACACTCCAGATCCTGCTGTATTGCCCAGGCCAGCTCATTAATGGAGGAGGCTATCTGGCCAATACTATTGATAATAGCATAGTGCTGGCACATCGTGAGTATGGTGATGCAGTGCTTTCTCTGTGCTGCTTGCTCTTGCCTGCAGGCTGCTTGCGCCATGCACCGGGTGCTGGCCTCCCTCCAGCGTGCCCTGGATTCTATGTTCACCAGCCTCCTGAAGCCGCATCACTGCATCTTCAGCAGCTCTACCTGGTGGCCCATCACAGCTGCATCTCACACCGGTGTGCGCTTTGTTGAAGCTGGAACTGTGCCTGGTGCAGGTGGCACAGCAGCTGGGGAGTAGCAGCTACTTGTGCAGCTAAGGGGGCAGCCATGGGTGCAACAGGGGGAGCAGCTGCTTCCATGAGGAAGAGGATCACTGTCTCTTCTTCCTCCAGGGGCTCGGCAGCCTCGAGCGCATGTCTGCATTATGGTTCTGAAAAAGAAATATCATATCATCAAATAAATTTATACATGACGTGGGTACATCTAAGTGTAGCAGAGTAGTTCTCCACACCTCTGGGGGGAGCTTATCCAGCTCCTCGGACTGCTATGCGGATGTGCGGCGGCCATGTTGGGATTGGCAGGGACTGGAGAGAGGATATCCTCTGCTGGAGACAGGATATTTTCTGGAACTGCTAGGGCCAAATCAGAGCTGCCAGAGCCCACGGAGGGGGAGGTACTGTCCTTGGAGCCAGCCAGGCTGATCATGGCTCTATGGTGGCATGTGCAGTATATCAATTGTAGCAGGGTCCCCTCTGTGCCCCCTTACCTCAGCCAGATTGCGGGGACCCCCGCGACATGGCAGGCAGCTGCAGGGGTGAGCGCGTCACTGGGGGCTCCCGGCGGCATCAGCTACAGGGCACCGCCATCTTGGATGTACTCGCACATGCGCAGATGCGATGCGGCAGCTATTACAGTGTTGAAGAACTGGCAGAAGAGGCACCCCGTATTGCAGGGACTGCCCACGTTGCGCATGCTCAGCTGAGAGTAGCGGCGGCCATTACAAGTTCGCGCATGCGCAGTGTAGATTGTGCATGCGGCCCCAATGCTAAAGAGGGCCATGGGGAACTACAACTCCAAGCAGCCCCAGGGGCTGGAGCACATTTGATTCACAGCAGCCAATAGAATTGCTAGACCCCTGCTGACAGGATGTAGATACTGCAGACAGGGACCATGCTAGTCAGTAGGAGCTGGGACACAGAGAGGGGTGAGTGTATATGTGCAGGGAGGCAAGTAGCCTCTGCACTAGGCCAGAAGTCTCCCCTTAGGCCCCAGCTAGGCCCAACTCACCCTCAGCTTGTGGCTGCTACAGGGACGCCCCCTAGGATAGGGACAGGGTCCTGTAGAGCAGCTTAAGTGAGGGTCCAGCCAGGAAGAGCGAATATCCTGGCCACTGTTGTTGGAGGTGGATCATCCTCCATGGTAGCAGAGGCAGAGACTGTCCAAAGATGGGTCACTCCCTGCGGGAGCCACCCATCGCTGAGGCGGATCACAATGTAGCATCATCCATCTGGAGCAAGGGATTCCAAGCCAAGCATCTGTGCGCCCGGGTGTGGACACACCCGGCAGGTACCTTCACCATACACCAAGTGCACCAACCCTCATCTCAACATAGTTGGCAGCGCTCTCTCACACGGGTGGTGGGTGACTCTTGGGACTCTGGGTACACATTGTTGGGGGAGTATAAGGTCTGGGGTGAAAGCCCTGCGAGGCGACCGGGCAGTTGTACTATTAGTGTTACAGAGTGACACCATTGCTAATGTTATTGTTCTATTCTGCATATACAGTAAACTGTTTATATATATATATATATATATATATATATATATATATATATATATATATATAATGGATATATTACTGTATGCTCATAAATATAGTCTGATGTACAGTATGTGGTTACTGTGTATGAGGTCCTGTGTCAGGGGTTATTCTTCACTTAGAATCCTGCACAGGTGGAGGAACTGCTTCTGTGAGTACGTTCCAGGATACACCACAGGTTCCCATCAGCGGAGGCTCAGGCCTCCTGTGAGCCTGACAGGTAATGCGCCACACCTGATAATACATATAGATTTCCCCACATGGTCCCTATCTGCGATTGGGGAGGTGGGGGGGGGGGGAAGTGTGTTACACAGAGAACGTGTCTCTGAGACATGAAGATCCCCAATAACAGTGCGGCTACTATAACGAACTGACGTTATTTTACATCTCATTAGCTTTGTGGAACCGGGTAAAATGAAGAAAAATTACATCCGTTCCCAATTTCCATAACGTACGTTATTAGTGCAAAAATGCTTCTGTGGAGCTACCCCTTAGATATTACAGTATATGAACACTTTACATCAAGGCATTAGAGCACCATAATTGTTTCATTATACTTAATGAATCTGCTAATCCTCTGATATGAATTTTAGCAAGTACAAGGAAAAATAACTTTTTAACTTATCAATGGCTTTGCACTACTGTAGGTTAGAAAGGTTATTTTTGTTTCTAGGTGTTTTATTGATCTCATGTGTCCCCAAAAATATGGAAATGTAAATATGCTGCTATGTACAGTAGCTGCTGTTGCATACTTGACAATTTATTTTATTGTTGCCCCATTTTACTATTTCCTTTCCCATTACTTTAAATTATGTTTTAAGTGGTGTGTATGTAGCCAGGACTGGTTTCTGACTACCTGTCTGCCCTTCTCTTGGCAGTAAGCCCTGGTAAGAGCAGGCCTGCCAGAACTAATCCTTGGTTTTCCCCAACCCCAGCAGCTTCAGTGAGTCACAGGGGAGGCGGAGCAACTTGGTCTGTGTGTCCAATCAGAGACTCAGACCTGGTTCATGCTTTTCTTGAACTTAAGTTGCTGCACTACCAAAGTTATTCCGTTTGTCTCTTCCCTTGAGAGAGACGGGTTCTCACCCAAAAGTGCGGCTTGGCTGTGCACTTACTGCCTTCTCCCCTTGGGGAGTTAGGAGTGAGACCATACCCCTGGCTCTAATAGGGAGTCAGGGAAGAGCAAGGACTGCTGTGGGGGCTCTGCACCCGCAGTGAAGCTCCAGGGTACATCCTGAGGATGAAGCCCCAAGAACTGCTTTAACCACTGTCTGAGCGGTGTATGGTGACCATCTGCAGTGTGTACAATAAAGTGTGATCCTGTTCCAATATACCTTCCTGTCTGAGACAGCAATCTATCAGGGGGGAGAGGAAGTAAGTTCTCCTGCAGGGATTGTCTCCACATCCATGGGGCCTGTAAGAGATGGAGGCGCTCTCACCGTGAGTACGAATCAGTTATTACCCCTGAAGCCTGTTCTGACCTCCTCCACAACACCGCAGGACACTCAGATCTACTGTGAGCCAGCAGGTATGCACCACACCACACTGTGTAACAATGCAATCTCCCAGAGGGTGAGGGAAAATGTGTTACATGTAAAATATTTAACTCATGCTGATGAATAATATAAATCTAAACAGACATACACACCTTCTCTCACCCACACCTCCCTGCCATCTCTTCCCCTATAAATGGTGTTAACCTTCTGATTTAATACTGACTAACCTTAAAACTCACCCCACATATCAAACATCCCATTAGCCTGTACTCATGGCTATTGTCCCATCCACAGTCACTCCTACAACCTATTGTGGCCAAGCACTGCCATCTACAGCACTTATCCCCTCACCTACTGTCTCTGTAAGACTCCCATCATACCACTTAGATTGTAAGCTCTTCGGGGCAGGGATTTCCTTTCCTATTGTATAATTTTGCTGCATTTAATGTTCTATAACTCCCTGTACTGTATTCTTTGTGAAGCGCTTTTGGCACTATATAAATAAAGACATACAGTACAATATCTAAACAGATGGTACAAAAGGATACTATTTTTCACTGCACACCTAATGTGCTCAGATTAGCTAGTTGTTGTATCATCATTTTGCTGGTAGGGTGTCATGCATTCCGCGATATGAAAACCTTTGTTATCTTCCTTTTGCCTGTGGTATATCTGTACATCATGGAAACATGGTTGCTCACAGCTTTATGTGAGTTAAAGCAACTGGGTCTTTAAAGGACAAGACAGAGCAGAGCAAAATCTCTTGAGGACTCTCGGAAACACACCTCAACTTTTGCTTTTCAAACCTATTGCTAAGATCAGAAGGTTCCTCACAAGCCAAATAAAAAAAAAAGAACCAAGGTAACATGAATATTTGAATCCATAACATATTTGTCCTATGAAGTAGCTTGAAAACATTCCATTCCGATGGATGGAAAATTCTGCTTTCAAAACCGAGTTTGATGACTCAGATCTATTTTTAACTCGTTGGCCTTCTCCACTGGTGTCATTGTCCATGACAATTGGTCAGTGTAATAGAGCAGGGCTTTATTGAGTCAGAGCTATCCAATTACCCCATGTCAACCTCAAGTTTGAAAAGTTGTGTCAGCAGTTTTTGTATACACGGAAACTGCTCCGATCTCTCACGTTACTGTACATCGCGTGGGCTGATCCGAAAGAGCAGCTTCTATTTAATAGCATAATAATCTTGCTTTAGTGTCTCTAGTGAAAATTAGTTTTTAAACGCAGTGACTGTGTTTAACATGCTTTTAGTGTACACCTTCACTTTCCCTGTTTATGCCTTTCTCAATAAATGGTGTACTTATATTCCATGTGCACTTGATATATATTACAGATGGGGAACCGTGTAAAGGAACCGGTATAAATCTGGAACACACATAATAAAGAATATACAAGAAAACAATGGAAATATCAGTTTTCTGCTGATGATACCATGTACTGTACAAAGTATCTATTGGTATATATCACTCTATTGTATGTCTAATTATGTATATACTGTACATGTACTTTATGTGTTTGTATATACAGTATTAAGAATATTATAATGGTAGATTATTGATCAATGATGCTAAATATGCAATACTTGTCAGAGAGTATTGTCCAATAGTAATCTATTTCTTTCCTAATGTAATCGTGGGTGGAGTTTGGAGCCAGGTTTTTTAGCTGGTTCTTTGGTATATTTACATGAAGGAGCTGGGCTGTTCTCACGGCCTGCATATAAAATAACAAAGCCTCAATGTCCTAAAATAGGTATTATATGGTATAATTTCTGTGCTGATTGCCATAGTGTTAAATTAGTTTTTCTGATTGCGGTGGAGTGAATTGCTCTGATATTATGAGTACCAGGAAAATAGATTTATGTTTCATTTTACGTGTGCAAATAGGTTTTTATTTATTTATTCAAGGTGACTGGTCATGATTCGTGGAAATCTAGCACACCCCAATAAATAGATCCCTAAATGCAGTTTAACATAATGCATCTAAACTTGAAATGTAGACCTCAATCCACATTGAAATAATGAAAACAAAAATCACGTGTAACCAGGTCCCCCTTTCTGTACTGACCCCCCTCCTTCCGCTGCGCAGGGCCGCCGAGTACGAGGGCGTGCGGGGTACCGGTGCGCGAGCCGCGCATTACCTGGAGTTGCGGCCGGTTGTCAGGGACGCGATCGGGCCATTGTTAAGGCCGCGGTCGCGTTGCTGAGGCCCCGGCGGCTCGCGGAGCAGGGCGCTGCCATTGTTGGGTGCGTTGCGCATGCGCAGGGACTAGGAGCACCGGGAGGACTCCAGGGAGTTCGCACATGCGCAGTGAGGAGCCAGTAAAGCCCGCGAAGCCCTGGCAAATCAGAGGAGGGCTCTGTAAGAGGACTTCAAGTCCCATGAGCCTCTGGAGCGGCCCCATGACGCCAGGGAGCCAATAGGGCTGCAGGAGTTCTGCTTGCAACAAAGTAATACATTTCGTGGGCTTGGAGCACGCTAGTCAGTTGGTGAGAGGAGCAGCTAGGGCAAGGAGGTAGGGTGCAGGAGTCAGTGACTCCCTGCACTAGGCCAGCACTCCCCTAGGCCCCAGATAACCCTGAGTCATCCTAGCTGAGTGTTGTAGGGACAAGCCCTAGGTTAGGGACTCTGCCCCATTATCTAGTTATTAGTAGTGAACCAAGAATATTGATCGGTTGCTGACAGAGAGCTGGACTATCTTCACGGAGGCCAAGCCAGCAGTGACTGTGGCCTGCGGGCAGCATACAGATTCTCGCCAAGGCACAGACGGTGAGGAGCTGCGGTGATATTATCCACGCCAGAATTCACCCCACGCGTAGGAGGATATCACGACGATCCAACCCCGTGGTATAGCAGCACCCGTGGCTGGAGCCTGGGCAGGTAACCCACTACCTCACGTGCACCAACCAGGCCTATCACCAGACATAGTGGCTGCGCAGTCACACACACAAACTTGTATGTGATTTGGGAGTGCGAGACATTGGGTTGGGTTTACTGGACACGGGGTGGGATCACTCTGTGGAGGTGTTAGCGTCTGCCGTGACGCATAAAGGTTAGCGTCCGCCATGACGCCTAAGATGTTAGCGTCCGCCGTGACGTAAAATGTGTGGGCACCCGCCATGGTGCAAGTTAGCGTTAGCATCCTGTAAGACGCCGTAGTCTGGTTGCCCTTAGCGGGGGACCCTTGTTGCTATGTGTTGATGTTACTTGTCTCTATATGCCCGTTAGAAAAGTCACCAGTTGTTATCCAATCTGTTGTACGTGGTTATTGTGTATTGTCCTGCGAGGAACCACTCCCCCTCTGGTGGGAGTCATCGCAGGTGGAGGGGCTGCATCATTGTAAGTGAGTACCCCTAGTATAATTGCCCCAGGTTCCCCATGGCGGAAGCTCAGCCCTCCTGTGAGCCAACAGGTAATGCACCACACCTATGGTAACATTGTATGTTTCTCCGCACCCACAGTATAATCTGCAATTGGGGGGGGGGGGGGAAACCCGTTACATTTGGAGGCGCTGCTGAGATTGCCCTGGGGTGCCCTGTTCCATTTTTTTCCAAATTATCCAATTCATATTTTTCATCATGTCCGTGCCGTCAAAGCAAGACGTCCATGACTGGGCCTTAGCGCGCTGCGTGTCCCCAAGGTGCGTGGTTGCAGTGGCGGGAGTACCCACCGACACGGACTGTTACATCGTACGTACCCAAGTATGGGACTGCCTGGGACTAGCCACTGCCCGGCTGATAGACCTTAAACTGGGGGTCGGTGGCCGAAAAACCACCTACCTTATGGCCACCACCCATGACATATGTTCAGAGACTGTCCCGCTTGTATTGAACCTACCCGAGCCCTCTGCAGAGGACTGTATCATGATCTATCCTGACACCCAGGCCCCTGACGACGCGCCCACACCCACTGGACCAAGCGCGAGCCACTGGGCCGCCAGTACTCCTCAATGAACTGGCCCCCCCGCAGGTCTCCTTCACCCCGAGTGGTATCGGGGGGAACCGCAGCTGGGTGGGAAGCCCACCCGGGTGGGAAGCCCACCCGGGTGGGAAGCCCACCCACCTCACCTACTCCTGATAGACGGTCCGGTGGTGGGCCTTCAAACATGCCTAGTGTAGGAGCTGGACACAGCAGTGGCGACCTTTCCTTGAATCTGATCGCCTCCCAACTAGTAGAAGCTGTCACCATCTCGACCCAAGCCCAGCACTACCAGAAACTAAAAGCTTTTTCTGGGATTCTGCCGACTCCAGCGGGAGAAGAAGGGATCGAGGCCTGGAGGGAACATACGCTCCCCGCCATAGCGGAGTGGTCGTGTTCTGAAGCCAGCAAAAGACAAAGGCTGGTCGAGTGCCTCCGAGGCCCCGCCGCCCGGTTGGTACGGACTCACCGAAGCGTGGAGGGAGAAGTTACTGCCCAGGAACTAGTAGAAATGCTGATCCAGTCCTTTGCCCGAAAAGACGACGAGGATGAACTAATGGCTCAGTTCAAAGCTCTTCGCCAAAAGGAAGGACAGGATTTATCGGCCTTCGTTTGCGATCTACAGCTATCCCTGGGGACTCTTCTGGACAAACATATCATTTCCACGGCCGAGGCGGATCGATACCGACTCAAACAGTTACTCAAGTGATCGCTACCGGATCACAACATAGCTATAATGATGCGGGCTGCACCGACCGTTGTAATACCCCCCAAGTACGGTGAATTATTGGAGAACATCCGAGGACATTAAGTGCAGCGACATTTCCATGAACCAAAGAAATCCAAAGCTACCATCAAGGGTGACCCCGCGGTTCCCGCTGCCCCGAAGGGAAATCTTCCGCCCCAGAGGAAGAAGCGACTCACAAGCCGCCTGCCAGGGAAAGTCGTGTTCCTGAGAGGTCATCCTCTGCGTACAAGGAGCGTCCTGAGCGTCGCGAAGTAGTTTGCTACAACTGCGGGGAAAAGGGCCACGTCTCTTACAACTGCCCGGAGAGGGAGGACTCCCCTGAAGAAAAACCGCCCGACAGAAGAAACCCAGCCCGGTCGATGGTATGTCTAGTACAAACTGCCGAGTCGGGCCCGGAAACCCCTTCGGGAGCCACCGATGTCCCTGCTAACGCCAGCACCGGGGATGATGTCTCCACCCGGGAAGCCCTTTGCCAAGTAGGCCCCGCAGCTATAGTATGGGTGTTACTGGAAGGGATCTATGCAGCGGCACTACTGGACACGGGATCACAAGTGACTATCATATACCGCCCGTTCTATGACCAGCACCTCAGACACTGCCCCCTGAGAGCGGCCGATCATGTAAAGGTACGGGGGCTAAGCAACGAAGACTACCCTATCGATGGGATTGTAAAGGTTGAAATAGAAATACCCCAGCTGAACACCGGCAAGAGACACTCCATGCAGGTGGCGGCCCTGGTCTGTCCGGAGCCCCAAGACCAGTACAAGTACCCGATCATCTTGGGCACCAACACGGATATAGTACAAGCGGTGATCCGAGCATATCTGAAAGAGACTAACGAGTTGCCGCTAGCCACCTCTCTCCTAGATCCAGTCCTACGAGAAGAGTGCAAACGGGTATATGCCATGGAGCGCCACGGGGATCTCTACAACCGTCAACGCGGACTGACGACCATATTACCCGGGGGAGTGCAAAAGATGGCCGTCTGGTGTTGTTATCCCGAACGAGATGACAGCGACCAGCTGTTCTCTCTGGAGAATATGCCTGAAGAAGAAGAGGTTCAGAGAGGGTATAGGGTACTACCTGAAGTGAGGGAGTGGACGGCTAAGATCCCTCTACGAACCCACGTGTATGTGCAGAATTTCTCCCCCTTCCCGATGGAATTTGATGCCGACCAGAAGTTAGGTTGCATATATCCAGTCAGCCCTGTAGAAACCACGCCTCAGGTGAAGGCGGCGGCCGTGGAGGAGCGGTTAGTCGATCTGGATTTCAACTTCGCTGAGTCGACGCTGTCCAGCAAGTGGAAAGAACGGCTGACAACCCAGCTGCTCCAACGATGACATGTGTTCTCCACGAGTGAGATGGATGTGGGGTGCAGTCGCAGTGCCCAACATACCATTCGACTGAGCGATGCCACTCCGTTCCGGGAGCGCTCGCGTCGCATTGCCCCGCGTGATGTGGATGATGTGTGGAACGCCATACAAGACATGGAGACCGCTGGGATTGTGACGGAGTCCCGGGGACCCTATGCGTCCCCCATAGTGGTGGTGCGGAAAAAGAACGGGTCCGTGCGACTGTGTGTCGACTATCGAACCCTGAACAATCGTACGATACCAGATCAGTACAACCTTCCGCGCATTAAAGAGATCCTGAACGCGCTGAATGGAAGTCAATGGTTTAGCGTGCTCGACCTCCGATCCGGGTACTATCAGGTGCCTATGACTGCGGAAGACCAGGAGAAAACAGCTTTCGTCTGCCCCTTGGGATTCTACCAGTTTACCCGTATGCCCCAAGGTATATGTGGGGCGCCTGCTACCTTCCAAAGGCTGATGGAGAAGACTATCGGAGACATGAGCCCGCGGGAGTGTCTTGTATACCTGGATGACATCATTGTCTTCGGAAGAACTCTAGAAGAGCACGAAGAGCGGGTACTTAAAGTGATAGACCGTCTGGGGAATGAAGGGCTGAAATTGTCCCTAGACAAGTGCCGGTTTTGCCATACTTCAGTAACCTACATGGGACACATCGTGTCCGCCCAAGGGATCGCCACCGACCCGGCCAAGTTAGAAGCAGTCGTGAACTGGCCTCGTCCCGAGAATGTCACGGAGCTGCGATCCTTCCTGGGATTCTGCGGGTACTACCGTCGGTTCGTGGAAGGATACTCTAGTAAGGCGAAACCCCTGAACAATCTGCTGAAGATATACCCCAAAGAAACCGGGAGGAAGACTGTATCTGCTCGCCAACCGTTTGGCGATAAATGGATGCCTGAGTGCGAACAGGCCTTCTCGAAATTGAAGAAATGTCTGACCGAAGCACCGGTGCTTGCGTATGCTGATCCCGAACAACCATATGTTCTGCATGTGGATCCCAGTCTCAATGGACTGGGCGCCGTCCTGCACCAGAAGCACCCCGAGGGCCTTCGGCCTGTCGCCTACATCAGTCGCAGTCTGACCCCCAGTGAACAGAGGTACGCTGTCCACAAGTTGGAGTTTCTGGCTCTCAAGTGGGCTATCACCGAGAAGCTCCACGATTACCTGTACGGTGTTGCCTTCGAGGTAAGGACGGATAACAATCCCCTCACATACGTCAACACCTCGGCCAAATTGGATGCCGCCGGACACCGCTGGCTGGCCGCCCTCAGCAACTACAGTTTCTCCATGAAGTATAAGCCGAGACCTTTGAATATAGGGGCTGATGCTCTATCCAGACGGCCCGGGTTAAGTGCTATTCCGGACGATGAGGAATGGGACGAACTCCCAGGACCCGGAGTACGAGCTATGTGTAGCATGGCCGCCATCGTCCACGACCAAGTGGCCTTTTCAGAATTAAGAGTGGCCGACTCATTGGGATGCCGGTCGCAGGCTGTCCCAGCCGCCTACTGCGACCCAAAAGGGATGAACATCATGCATGACAAGGTGTTACGGTGGAAAGATCTGGTAGACTATCAAATACGAGATCCTGTTGTCAGTATCATCCGACAAGCCGTTGCCCGGAGGAATCCAACCCTTCTGAAGCGTGCACCAAATTATTTAGTGGCTTTGCTCATGCGGGAATGGGACAAATTCGAAATAGACAATGGCTTACTATATCGGGTGGTGCAATACCACAACCACCCGGATAGGCGAAAACTAGTTCTCTCTAAGAACTTACAATACCTGGTGTTGAGGTCCCTACATGATGATCATGGACATCTTGGGATAGAAAAGACCTTTGGGTTGGTCAGAGATCGCTTTTTCTGGCCCAATATGCGAGAGGCCGTTGAACGACACTGTCGCCGTTGTACTAGGTGTATACAGCGTAAGACCCTGCCTTCTCGAGCAGCCCCCATGGGCCATCTAAAAAGTCCTGGCCCCATGGACCTTGTGTGTATGGACTTTCTGTGCATTGAGCCTGATAGCCGGGGAATATGCAACGTGTTGGTCATCACGGACCATTACACCCGTTATGCCCAGGCCTTCCCCACGAAAGATCAGAAAGCCATCACAGTTGCAAAAATATTATGGGAGAAGTACTTTGTGCACTATGGTCTCCCCAACCGCCTTCACTCTGACCAAGGGCGGGACTTTGAGAGCACCTTGATCAGAGAACTACTCAAAATGCTGAGCATCACCAAGTCACGAACGACCCTGTATCACCCCGAAGGAGATGCACTGCCCGAGTGCTTTAATCGAACCTTACTGGACATGCTCGGAACTCTGCAGAGTGCTCAGAAAACCGAATGGAGTCGACATGTGGAGGCCTTGGTGCATGCGTATAACTGTACCAGACACGAGTCAACTGGATTCTCCCCATACTTCCTCATGTTTGGGCGAGAGGCGAGACTGCCAGTGGATGTGCGCCTTCAAGTCTCGACAGATGGGATACACAACGCTACCCATTTCAAATACGTGCAAAGGCTCAAAGGCAGCTTACAGCAGGCCTATCGACAGGCTGAGAAGGCTACAGCTAAGCTGAACACTGACAATAAAAGGCGATACGATCATAAGGTCAAATATCGAGAACTTCTTCCTGGGGATGCTGTGTTGCTTCGCAATCTCGGAGTCCCGGAAAAACACAAATTGGCCGACCGATGGAGAGACGGAGTGTATGAAATAGAATCCCAGATGCCTGGCCTCCCGGTCTATCGCATCAAAGACACTGACGGCCGGGTAAAGGTATGGCACCGTAATCATCTTCTCCCCATTCCACAAGTGGAAGATGAAGAGACAGAGATACTGACCACACCGCTCAACGGTGAGCCCGACGTATCAGAGCTGGGTCAAGAGACTGTCAATAACGAGACCCACTCTGAAACTCCTGAAAATCCTATGGAAGGACCCTCTCAAAGGGACTGCTCCACAGAAGGGGCATCTTCCGGAGGAGCTACGAGTAAAGGGCCCCGTAGGCCAACGCCTACTAAGGTGGCACCAACAGGCCAGCCTTTGGATCCACAGAGCCCAAGCTTTGTGCCAAACAGAGACTGTGCAGAGACATTTCTCCCCTCAAGGGAAGAGGCTGAGCCTCAGGACTGTGTTTATTACTCCCCCTAGGGAGTTGCAGAAGAACAGCTCCGACGGAGCCAAAGAGTCAGGTACCCTCCAACTCGGGTAACCTATGATCAAATGTGGTGCACCCCATTATGAGGCTCAGCAGTGTTCTCGGAGCAAGATCCAATCTGTGATTGTGATGCTCACAGAATTGTGCAATATCGTGTAGAGTCATGCATGTGCTAAGTTATGTTTTCAAATGCATTTTCATTAACTAACTTCTGTATATAGTTACATTGAGTTGTGTCCCAAGCAAGGACGTTGGGGATTTAACCAGGGGGAGGATGTAACCAGGTCCCCCTTTCTGTACTGACCCCCCTCCTTCCGCTGCACAGGGCCGCCGAGTACGAGGGAGTGCGGGGTACCGGTGCGCGAGCCGCGCGTTACCTGGAGTTGCGGCCGGTTGTCAGGGACGCGATCGGGCCGGTTGCCGGGGACGCGATCGGGCCGTTGTTAAGGCCGCGGTCGCGTTGCTGCGGCCCCGGCGGCTCGCGGAGCAGGGCGCCGCCATTGTTGGGTGCGTTGTGCATGCGCAGGGACTAGGAGCACCGGGAGGACTCCAGGGAGTTCGCGCATGCGCAGTGAGGAGCCAGTAAAGTCCGCGAAGCCCTGGCAAATCAGAGGAGGGCTCTGTTAGAGGACTTCAAGTCCCATGAGCCTATGGAGTGGCCCCATGACGCCAGGGAGCCAATAGGGCTGCAGGAGTTCTGCTTGCAACAAAGTGATACATTTCGCGGGCTTGGAGCACGCTAGTCAGTTGGTGAGAGGAGCAGCTAGGGGAAGGAGGTAGAGTGCAGGAGTCAGTGACTCCCTGCACTAGGCCAGCACTCCCCTAGCCCCAGATAACCCTGAGTCATCCTAGCTGAGTGTTGTAGGGACAAGCCCTAGGTTAGGGACTCTGCCCCATTATCTAGTTATTAGTAGTGAACCAAGAATATTGATCGGTTGCTGACAGAGAGCTGGACTATCTTCACGGAGGCCAAGCCAGCAGTGACTGCGGCCTGCGGGCAGTATACAGATCCTCGCCAAGGCACAGACGGTGTGGAGCTGCGGTGATATTATCCATGCCGGAATTCACCCCACGCGTAAGAGGATATCACAATGATCCAACCCCGGTGGTATAGCAGCACCCGTGGCTGGAGCCCGGGCAGGTAACCCACTACCATAAAGGTTAGCGTCCGCCGTGATGCCTAAGAGGTTAGCGTCTGCCGTGACGTATAAAGTGTGGGCACCCGCCATGGTGCAAGTTAGCATTAGCATCCTGTAAGACGCCGTAGTCTGGTTGCCCTTAGTGGGGGACCCTAGTTGCTATGTGTTGATGTTACTTGTCTCTATATGCCCGTTAGTAAAGTCACCAGTTGTTATCCAATCTGTTGTACGTGGTTATTGTGTATTGTCCTGCGAGGAACCACTCCCCCTCTGGTGGGAGCCATCGCAGGTGGAGGCGCTGCATCGTTGTAAGTGAGTACCCCTAGTATAATTGCCCCAGGTTCCCCGTGGCGGAAGTTCAGCCCTCCTGTGAGCCAACAGGTAATGCACCACACCTATGGTAACATTCTATGTTTCTCCGCACCCACAGTATAATCTGCGATTGGGGGGGGGGGGGGGAACCCTTTACACACGTATTCAAGCAGACACCTTGCAGGTGGTAATGTAGCATAGTTTAACTATTCTTCAATAGACTTCACCCAGCTGTTGAAAGTTCTACTTGCTCCAGATCTTCTCTATGTAGCCCCCTGTAAACAGCACAGGCTATTCCTATCTTCCTTCTACTGTTAAGATCAGGCACCAGTAATCATCATGGGTTTTCCCCCTTCATAGCCCTGCCCTGAGTGGTAGATGCAGGCCCGGACTCTGCTGCAGGCGTGAGCAAGAGGGAAGGTTCTGCTGACATCACAAAAGGTGGGGCTAGCTCTATATTTAGCAGCCAACTCCTGTAAGTGAGGAGTCTGCCGTAGGTCTGTCTGAGTAGTGAGTCCTGCTGATTGGTCCAAGGAGTTGGAGGAGACAGGCGGTCTCACCTGCGCAGCCATGCAGGAGCAGAGAGAGGAGTGGAGAGACTCAGCCACTTTGAGTAGAGCTGATAGCATTATAGACCTGGTGGACCAATGCCCCTCACCCCCTTGCCTGGGGTGATGGGGAGAATCCAATCCCCACCGCGAGGATAACCTCGGAGGTGGGCCACGGGGTATTGACGCCCCAGCCCAGACCATCCTGTCGGAGGAGAGACTTGGAGGGAAGGAGAGGAGGAAAGATCTGTATGGGAGGAGAGCGGAGTAATTAGCAAGGCTTTGCTGTTGTTGTTGTGGCTGCTGGACGCCACTACATTTGGGAGTCGCTGATCTGCCAATAAAGAGACTATCCTTTGTACCAAAGACTGTGTGTGAGTTGGAAGCTATTACCCTGGGACCGAGGGGGTTCTTCTATACAGGTCCTGTCCCATATTCCTGGGAGTATAGAAGATGGAGGCGCTGCACCACTAAGAGATCATGGAGGCTACCACCCCAGAAGCCTGGTCCTGTCTCCCCAATAACATCGCGGGAAGCTCAGGCCCTCGTGTTCCTCACAGGTATGCACCACCACGACGCTTGTAATCTGCCCTCACGCACCCTAGACACAACCGTAGAGTCTTGGGGGGGGGGGGGAGAATAAGGGTTACATCTATAAAACAACTTAGTTAACAGTCCGCTTAATTACAAAGAAAACTAATTACCGAAGGATTTACCTTCACCAACAACCACTTGATGCCTGAGTGTATCCAAAATCCAAAGATTGTCTCTTTGCACTGAGATTCGCATAAGATTCAACCTCTCTCGATCTTCAAAGAAGAACTCTCCATGGCTGCAAGCCCTCTGCAGTGCAGTCAACAAAATAAGGTACTATAAAAATGAGAATTATCTCAGGATCTATACTGCACATGCCCAAAGACACCATCCAGATTTCCTCTTTATCCAGAAAATAACCCTCCTTCACTGCATTATTACATGTTATCCAATTGGGATAAAGATACTTTCAAACACAAAGCACTCAGCAACACTTTAGGCTAAGGTCCCGTTGCACGCGTCCGCACGGCTGGCTTGCTTGCCGGCGGCGCGTGCAACTCGCTGTACCACGATCTGCGGTCTACAGGAAACTTCAGTAGCCATGACGTGGGGGGCCGGAGCGGGAGGTGGGCGGGAGTGGGAGGATTGACAGGGAGGGGGGGGGCGTGGCTTGAGCGGAGGGACCCGCTACTCTTCCCCCCCTCCCTACCTCCACGGGCTGCCACGGGCTGCAGGTAAGTAAAAAAAAACACACACGCAGGCACTCATACATACATACATACACACACATACACACACACACACACAGACAGGCACTCACGCACTCATACACACACATACACACACACACACACAGACAGAGACAGGCACGCACGCACTCAGGCACACACATACACACACACACAGACAGGCACACACATACACACACACACAGACAGGCACGCACGCACTCAGACACACACACAGACAGGCACTCACGCTGCTTTCACTCCACACTCCTCCCCGCTCCCCGAAGCCTCTCCTCCTCCCGCAGCCTCCCCTCCCCATTGGCTCACAGCCACACCACGTGACGCGTCGAAGCTAGGAAACACCATTCTCTTGTGTCTCCTAGTGGCTGACGCGCCACAGCGTGTAGTCAGCTGTGCCGCCAGGGGGGACCGGGACCGGCTCGCGAGGATTCCCCTGCTGGTGGGGAACTCGCTACATTGCCGCCCGCGCCAACGAGCGCAGCGGATCCCAGGCCTTACTCTCCACTTGAAAGAACTTTCACACCTCCCTCAAGCCTGCTCGCTGTGGAGTAGTGTCATATAACAGCATGCAATGTTCACTCCTTGTATAACTATGACATCCTGAAGAAACTATACACAGCAACATACTTTTATATTATTTATTTATAAAATATTTTACCAGGAAGTAATACAATGAGAGTTGCCTCTCGTTTTCAAGTATGTACTGGGTATTGAGTTATGATGACAAATAATACATGGTTACAAATACATAGTCACATAAGTGAACAGGGTTATACATTATATACAAGACATTGCATGCACAGTGAAAGATAATATATATTATAGGCGTATGAAACAGTTACAGAACAGATTAAAATGTGAGACCGCTTTAGTTTTGAAAGAACTTAGACTCGTGGTGGATGTGAGAGTCTCCGGTAGATTGTTCCAGTTTTGAGGTGCACGGAAAGAGAAGGAGGAGCGGCCGGATAATTTGCTAAACCTTGGGACCATGAACAATCTTGGAGTCAGATGTTAGATGATAAGTGCTGCATGTGGTAGGCGTGAGGAGCTTGTTCAGATAGATGGGTAGCTTGCCCAGAAAGAAATTGAAGGCAAGACAGGTTTTGGATTTCAGGGTATCAATGTGCATCCCAAATATTAAATGGGGGAAAACCATATGCCCAAGTATTTAAAACTAGTGACATGAGTTAGGGTGGTGTTAGCGTTGGTTCTGATCTGGAGCTCAGTCATTGGAAGCTTTAAAAAAATAGCCTTGGTCCCAAATACCATTGTTACAGTCTTGTCAGTGTTTAAAAACAGTTTGTTTTGGGAAATCCAATTTTCAAGTCTCAAAAAGTCAGATTGAAGTATGTGTTCAAGGTCGGAGAGTCTTTGGCTGTGTGCATATAGGATTGTGTCATCTGCATACATGTGTATTAAGGCTCCCTTACAAGCTGTAGGAAGATCATTGATAAACACTGAGAAGAGTAGGGGCCCCAGAACAGAGCCTTGCGGGACACCACAGGTGATATCCAAGGTTAGAGCCTGAGATTGACACATATTGGGATATATAAAGGATACTCTGCTACACAATACTGGAGCAGATCATACATTGAGTATCACATGACACTGGGTATTGATGTTTAGTTGTGCTAATAGAATTTGCACAGCCACTAAAAGCGATCCCATCCTACCTCCTAATATTTTTATGAATTAAATATAGACACTACAAAATATATAAAATTCTTGTTTGCATGTGTGGACCTATATGAATTGTGGTAATAACAAATGTTACATTGTAACTGCCCCGATGTGCACCAAGAGTGTGCTTCTTGTTAGAGAATAGTTGGTGTTACAACTGTATCTCTATTTTTGAAAATACTAAATAAAAATAAAACAAAACTGATAGCAACAGTAGAAGTAGTTAATGACAAGAAAATTGCACTTGCCAATAATTGTATGCCATTTATTGAATGATATCCAATGTTCACCTCACTCACTCATGGATAAGTTATGCCTTCAGCTGTGCAATTAGATTGGATAGGTCACTTATAATTAAAAAAACAAAGACTGACACCTTCTTGCTGAGCAAACAAGAGACAACATTGTTTGTCATTTGCACTAATTCTAAATGTCAACTTCAATAAAAATCTGATCGACCGCATCATTTACAAATGTTTATGAAAGCAAACACTGCTCTGGGTTATAAATCTCAGCCACATTCAGTGCCAGAAAACAGCAATTAGTGTTGACAATAACACTGCACTCAAAACTAATATCGCCTTATAAACCTCTTAATCAGAAGCACCATAATGGATGTAAATATATATATGAATATAAATAATAAAACAATATGCACTATGTAAATGACATTAATTCTTACATTAACTATGTCATCAATACTCATATATTAGGTATACCATATATTAAGTATGTCAGTGATCCATATTTGGCTCTATTTACTGCAGCTAATGAGAGGGAAATAGAAATTAAACTCTGAATATTCTGTGGTGATCAACAGCTGAAAAACAACTGAAGCTCCATCATGAAACAAACATCATTGCCTCCCCTAACCTCTGGATTATCAATCATGGCTACTGTATGCTTTGCTCCGACATTTAGCTAATGTCTGCGAGCCAGAGAAGGATACCGTGTTTGTAAAATGGATTCAAATATTCTTTATATCTTAATCGTAGTCCGTTGCATATGGGGTGCGCAAACTGGGGAGATTTTTTTTGGGGGGAGGGGGCGGTGGTTACAGAGGCCCCGCGCTCTTGGACCACACAAGACCTCTGTAACTCACTTTCCGGGATTCAGCCGGCTCCGGGTGATGCGTTGCCATTGCAACACAGTGTCAAATGACACCGTGTGGACATGTAATGTGACATGGCCGCACAGCGTCATTTGACGCCCATCGCCATGGCATCGCAGGGTTAAATGCCACCGCGGGGGCATTTGACGTGATGACCCCACGGCGTCATTTGACGCTGGCACAACGGAAAGGGGGAGCATGACGACTGGAGGAGAGCAGGCAGGGGGGCGAAGACCCAGAAGTTTGCGCACCCCTGATTTAAATCATACTCATTAATCATACGCCTTTAAATGCATTTACTTTCTACATGTAGCGGGATCCCCCTTCCTTACCTCCGGTGTGAGGGGGAACTGCTCCGCTCCTCCGATAGCCTGAATGAAAGTTGCGCGGCCATCTTGGATTAGCTCCGTATACAACAAGCAAGACCTGCAACTCCCAGAAGCCTCGAGTGGGGATAGGTCATATGGGCCGCCCTAGCCAATGAGATCATTTTAGAGACTCTGGATATCCTCCGCAGGGCAGGAAGCATGCAGTTAGTCCTGAGGGAGCCAGCAAAGGGACGGACGTGTCGAGGGAGCAAGTAATCCCCTGGACTAGGCCAGAACTTTGCCCTAAGGCCCCAGTTAGGCCCCTATCCCTGTTTGAGCATAGTATTGCAGGGAAGGCCCTAGATAGGGACCTTCCCTCATAGAGCTGCAACCCGCACTATTGTGCCGACAGACGGGTGTCTGTGAGGCGATCTGTGGCCTGGAAAGAGCTGCATGTGGCAGCACAGGTGTGGATAGATACATATAGCAGGGCGCAAAAAAGAAAAAAACACACTATTAGTATAAGATTAAAAGTAATTAATATTTATAGTAAGCATGAGATAAAATAACACTTACATAAAAAAACATGATCACAATAAATCCAACCATCTGTAGTGAAGCTTTAGAATGAGTAAACCGAAAAATGTCAAGTTCCAAAAAAGCCTTATTGTCCAGTAAAACCAGTTCTTCCGGCTTAGAAAACAACCTTTACACTTCACCCTTAAACAACCCACAAGGAGGTATATCCACAGCTGCCCGGAGGAACGTAGTAACGCTTACTCTCTGCTGTGTGTGACGTCACCTCCGCGTTTCGCGTCATACGACGCTTCGTCAGGAGAATGATTGGCAGTTTAGACGTCCAGTTAAAGTAGAGGAGGTTGGAACTAATGCACCAATAGGGCTCGTTCGTTCTCCCAATAACATTATAGGCTACCAAGCTATTTCAATCAGTGTTAGAACAGTGTAAAGCAACCCGCAAAAATCTCATATAAGCTAACATACATAAACATCAACTTAACTAAAGACAACCTTAAACATTGCAATATACATTAAAAAAAGGGAGAAAATAAGACATTGGACAATGTGCAATATAAACTTGGCGACAACAATAAAGAAATATAACAAATATAACAATACAGGGTCCAAATAAGACATTGAAGAATAAGAGGATAAGACTATGGCTAAATAACAACAGCAAGAAACTCAAATATGCTCACATACATAAACAATGATATAGCATGACATAACAATATACATAGGAAGATAAAACATTGGACTAGACAAAATATAAAGAATATAAACTTGACGACAACAACACTCATAGATAAAAAATTATAACAATACTATAGGTGAAATAAATAAAACAGGTTACAAATACAACATTAAAGAATAAGAGGATGTGGCTAAATAACAACAGCAACTAATCTAACAGTACATAAATGAAGCAAAATTCAAATAAGACATTAATGCAATAAAACTAAATGACAAAGACACCCACACATATATGTAATAATACATGGATGAGATAAGACCCAACCTTGTGAATATCTATGAATATTGATATATCAAACAAGTTCAGAGTACTACTTATTTAAATCAAAAGTATTACTTAGAAAATATTACTTTAAAAATGGGGCCAACTCTATTAGTTCATTGAGTCCGTCTGGTGATTTAGTACCCAATGTATGTATCCAATATTGTTCCCTCTGTAGTAATTTTGTATCTCGACCCCCATTTCTTGGATCTCTTAAAACCACCTCTATACCTCTAAATTTGAAACCATTAGTTTGACCTTGATGTTTGAAGAAGTGCTGGGATAAATTATGGATTTTCCTCCCTTTAGTTAGGTTGGATTCAGCATTTTTTATCCCATTAACATGTTCCCAAATCCTTGTTTTAAGGGGCCTGATGGTCTTCCCTACATATCTAAGGAGACACGGACATGTAATGACATATATCACAAAAGATGTTAGACAGCTTATGAATTGCGTGATAGGGTGTTCAATTTGATGTTTGTCCCATATATTCTTATTCCGTGATAGGAATGGACACATTACGCATTTACCACATGGGTAATTTTTTCGAACCCGTAGCATTTGCCCATAAGGGATATTATTTAGCCATTGTCGCGAATGATTAGTTGTAAAGTCCAGGTAGGTGTTGACATCAACCTGTTTGAAGAACGTTTTGCTGACAATACATCTGTCAACTATCTAAAGGTTGAGATCTAAAAAGTTAATCTCCACTGGATTGTTCTCTCCATGTAACACAATATTTTTAGTGTTACTATTCAAGTAATCAATAAACCTTATCAGGTCATGTGACGTCCCTGTCCAGATCATCAATATGTCATCAATATATCTTTTATAATACAAAAGATATTGGCTAAATTCACTTTGCTTCCATATAAATTCCTGTTCCCACATTCCCATAAAGAATCCCACATAATTCAGGGCAAAACGGGTCCCCATGGCCGTCCCAGTGGTCTGGAGATAGAATTTTCGCTCAAACAGAAAATAATTGTGCTCTAATATAAACAAAATACTATTAATAATAAATTGTTGTTGGTGAAGTGATAGGATGTCGTCCTGGTGTAAAAAGTAAGATACTGCTTCCACATCTTGTGAATGGTGAATACATGTGTAAAGCGAAGTAACATCCAAAGTTACCCATAAAAAGTGATCCTCCCAAATAATATTTGTGAGTGAATTCAAAACTGCAGTGCTATCACGTAAATAAGCAGGAAGTGCCATAGTGAGAGGTGCAAGAAAAGTGTCAACATAGTGTGAGAGATTGGATGTAATAAAATCTATTCCAGACACAATGGGACGACCAGGGGGATCAGTCAGGGTTTTATGAACCTTGGAGATGTGGTACAGGATAGGAATCCTAGGGAAAGGGTTGAATAAATAGCTAAACTCTTAGCCAGATATAATACCATGTGTTAATGCTTCTTGTAAATGGTCTCGCAAAAGTGACTGATATTTCAGAGTAGGGTCACCCATTAGGCATTGGTAAGATTGTTTATCACCCAAAAGGCGCATGGCCTCTTTGAGATAGCCACGATCTTGTAGGACAATTCCTCCCCCTTTATCAGCCTGGCATATGATTAAATCACCATTACAATTCAACTCTTTTAAAGCACGACGTTCACATTGGGTCAAGTTATTATGCACCACATAATCACGCTTATCGCTACACAGTTTTTGAAAATCATTTTCTACCAGTTTTCCAAATAACTCAATATAAGGGCCTTTAGATTCATGAGGATAGAAGATGGATCTAGGCCTCAAAGGAGTATGTATTATCTGTTTAGCGTTGTCACTCTCTAAATACAGATTAAGAAGATCTTGAAGTGTATCTTCTTCACTGATAGATGGTGGAATATCAATCACCGATCTATTAATCTGTTTATCAGTGAACCGTAAATTCTCTTCTATTAGTTCTAACATATCATTCAGAAGTGATTCTTCTTGAGGAACATTATCATTTGTTGATATATTTACTCCTCCTAATCTTGGAGATGACTGATGGTCACTCACTGTTAGATCAGTCACTTCTATTCTATCCTCGTTGCATAATGAGTTAGCTATATCTGCTTTCTTAGCAAAGTGTCTCTTAAGCGTGAGTTTACAAAGATATTTCTCTAAATCTATGTGATGATTTTTCTCTAAATCTGAGTTTATGTGAATGAGTCTTATCCCTGTTTGAGCATAGTATTGCAGGGAAGGTCCTAGATAGGGACCTTCCCTCATAGAGCTGCAACCCGCACTATTGTTTCTGCCGACGGACGGACTTCGGTGAGGCGATCTGCGGCCTGGACAGAGCTGCATGTGGCAGCAGAGGTGGACCACTCCGACTGGAGATTGCACCGTGGACCGCGCCCTGGATAAGGTGTGAGGGGAGTTCTGTTGGAGGCACCGATGCATGGGACCTGATCCATCATCCTCTTCTCCTTATTCCCTGGTCTGGCCTGTGACCAGGAAGGTACCAACGTGCACCTACAAATTACAGGGGGTAGCGCTACCTCACACTTGGGTGGGATTGCTTGTGCGGACACGGAGTTATAGCTGCCTCAGGCACCCTCAGTACTTTGGGGAAACCACTCAGGGTGTTATATTATTGTATGTTAATGTATTGGTGTATTATACTGTGGGTGTGATTTATGGTTATATTGTGAATAGTAAAGACGAGTTATATATATATATATATAACTGTCGGTAGTTACTACTTTTTCTCTGGGCCTTTCCGGGGTCAGTCCTGTTAGTGCAGGCAGTGGAAAGGTTACTTCCTTCTGTAGGCCTGTGTGTGTGTGTTACAGCCTTGAATTATGTCATCAGCATTCAAGGGCAAGCCTAGCAACTTCTGAGGATGTCAATCTGAGGGGTGGATATTGGTTGGAACGCCCGCTGGTGTGTGTGGGCCAATCTGTATCCGGCTCTGGCTTGCTATGAGTCCGGGTTAGAGACACTCCCCAAAGATATACCAAATTGGGACATCCTCCCAAATTAGTTAGTTGAGTTGAGAGTTAAAGTAAGGAGATAGAAGTCAGTTAGCACAGAGACAAGTCTCTCCCTCCCACCCATGCAGGGTTGGGAGGGAAGGGAATTCTGTTACCTAAGTCAGGGCTCTGATTTAGAGAGAGAGAGGGAGAGGAAGAATGTATATTCTGTTGAAGATTATGTGAAGCCTGCCATTCTCTATCCTGGAGCTGACTGCCAATAAATACCAGAAAAGACATGCTGTGTGTGTTCCTGTCTCTGTGATGAAGGAGTATCAGTGGGGGTCCATCCCCTGAAAATCTCCACGGGGGTCCTTGCTGGCTGGAGGCACTGCACCAGAGGAAGACCAAGGTAACCTGTCCCTCCTATCCCTGTCCTGACTCTCCCCACACCACCGCAGAGCCCTCGGCCCTCCTGTTCACCAACAGGTTACAGCCCAACCACCTAAGAGTAGCCAGAAAGGAGCATACCCCCAATCTCACTTAGGAGCATACCCCCAATCTCACTAAGTATGGTAAAAGGGCTACATATATATAGCTGGTGTGATATTGTTATTATGGCTTGTATTGGTTCCTATGAGGAGTCATCCCGCCAACGCTGGGATCCCTCATAGGTGGAGGCACTGCACTAAAAGAGAGAGAGAGCTCACGCCAGGCTTCCAAAAGTGGAGGCTCTGGCCTCCTGTGAGCGTACATGTAACAGTAGCACTCGTAATCGCCCACGGTTTCCCTTAGGCACAGGGGAAAGTGGGTTACATATATTTCTTTACTTAGCACTTATGTGTCTTTTTTATCATTCCAAAAAAAAAAGTTTATTTTGTAAAATAGTTATTTTATTTAAACAAAGTTTTGGCTTAAACTCTAATAAAGGGGTTCTTAATATTTAACTAGTTGATTGAAAGATATAGATATGGAACATTTGTGAAATTACTTTTGCTTCTTCCATCCTGCTCGACTTCTAAAGTATTTGATGTCAATTACATTTATTGGACTTTATTCAACATATTATAATGGAAAAAAAACAATGTGGTTTTATGAATGATTACCTTATAGAGGAGACCACAGTAATCAACTTTTGCATTTTAACTGTATGCTAAGGTCAAACAGAAACATCTTTTTAATTTCCTGTTCTATATTTGTTGTTTCTATGTCAGTGACCAGCTCTATTTCACTGCAATTGTTCTGTTGACAATAGACTAAATACTGTGCTGTACCTAGTCTAACTACATTTTCCAAACAATGCTATATATTCAAGTAGCCTTATTTGTTGAAGCAACTAAAACTAGTTTGGTCCAGTACTTGTCACTTACTAAATGTATACATTACAGCTCAACCCCCTTATAACACTGTGCTTGGGGTCCAAAGAATCACATTGCATTATAAGCGGATCGCGTTAGCAATAATGTACAATTGTATGCATTGTACAATAAAGTATTTAAGTTACCAATAATCGTGTTGTAAAGTATTCATAAATACGAAAATTGGGAGACCCGCTTGCACCGCGTTATAAGCGGATTCGCGTTGTAACGGATCGCGCTACAAGGGGGTTGAGCTGTATCTTGATTACATTTTAGAATACTGGCAGTGAATTAAATGCTGTTGATAAAGAGCGGTATTCCTCAAGCTGTGTTGGAAACCAGATGCAGCCACCAAGATTCGACCATTTCTCAAGATGAAAACCGCAAAATGCCACAATATCTCGTGAGGTGGACCACAGCCAGAATATTGGCCCATCGGATTAACACAGTGGGGGTCCCTGCTGTTTGAATCCTACTGGGTTCTACCTGTCCTGTAAGAGACACACAGTAAGAGATAGACTGAATCAGTCACTCTACCTGCGTGCCTCTAACAGGCGATCGCGGGGGTTTTATACAGGCATACCCCGCTTTAAGGACACTCACTTTAAGTACACTCGCGAGTAAGTACATTTCGCTCAATAGGGAAACAGCAGCTCACGCATGCGCCTGTCAGCACGTCCTGAACAGCAATAGCGGCTCCCTACCTGCACCGAAGCTGTGCACAAGCGGGGAGACTATAGAGCCTGTTACAAATGCGTTATTTACATCAGTTATGCACGTATATGACAATTGCAGTACAGTACATGCATCAAAAGTGGGCAAAAGGGAGTGCTTCACTTTAAGTACATTTTCACTTTACATACATGCTCCGGTCCCATTGCGTACGTTAATGCGGGGTATGCCTGTATTTGGAACATTTTAATATAACAGTATTGTAGCAGAGGATCTCCGGAGCTGAACCGCATTGATTTCAGGTCCGAGGACCCCCTACTTCCTGAGTTACAGGCTCTGTTATAGGGTGCCGGTATCCCAGCGGCCATGTTTAAATTCTCCCGTGTCATGGCCCACATGAACGGGGGATTTAACCAAAATAGAGGGTTACCGGCACCCCATAACGGGGCCTGTAACTCAGGAAGCAGGGGGTCCTGAGGATAAAATCAACTTTGTTCAGCACAGAAGACCCCCTGTTCCCACAAACTGGTATCAAACATCTCCCCTCAACCCCCTCAAAAAAAATCATTTTTATTAGTGGTAATAAAGCTAGTTAAATTCTATTTTTATTAATAGTGTGTGTGAGAATGGGGTCTCCTGAGCTGAACCGCATTGATTTCACATCCTTTCCAAAAATTGACTCTGTCACATGGTTTAATAGACCCAATCAGATTGGGGATATACATCTCACAATCTGATTGGTTGAAGAAACATGTGACGGCCGCCATATTGGTTTTAGTGACATCATCTTTTAAGGAAAAGGAAGAAGAGCCTTTCTGATTGACTGGCTTCACTCCTTTACATGACATCAAATCATAAAAAAAACTTTAAAAAAAGTCATTAGGACTAGCTGGGAACCATTTGTCAGTCAAATGTTATGTCACAAGCTGTATAAAAGGCCTGTGCCATCTCATTTGCTGCCAAGAAGGTGAAGAGTGAACATCTCCCCAGCAATTGGATTACAATGGGCAGTACAGATGAAGATGGATGAAGGTGAAGATAAAGAAGAAGAAGAAGAAGAAGAAGAAGAAGAAGAAGAAGAAGAAGAAGAAGAAGAAGAAGAAGAAGAAGAAGAAGAAGAAGAAGAAAGAACACCCACAATTGTATTACAATTAACAGATAAAGATAAAGAAGAAAAGAAAGAAAAAGAAATTACATTACTGTACCTGAAGACCGTGGCTGTTGAGGATCATTGCTTCTTTAGTCGAGAGCTTTCTGAGATGCGTGGAATCGGAGGGTGAAGACATCTAAAGGTAAGAAAAACCATTGAATGTATGTTATTTTAATTTTGCAGGTTTTTTCATTGTATTTTTTTATTTTTTTCATTGCCCATTGATTGCCAATGTATTTATCTATGCCCCTACAGATAAAACGGAAATACCTGTGTTAGTCCAGTTGCGATAGTGCAGAATAAATAAGCTTGTCCTATGACATAAATTGTGAGTCCAAATAAAAAAGGTATCACCTAATACTGAAGAACTCCTTTATTCTCCCCTATAGATACATACAGTGACAAGCAATGCATTTTTTGGGCAAATGCTTGCTTACATTTCTTTTAAATGTATTTTGGTTCATTGCTTTGTATAATTCTTTTGTTTCTTTGTTGATTTTTGCAATTCTTGTTTATTTTTTGTGTTTTTCTTTTTAGTAATGTTTTTTTTTTTTGGTGTTTTGATTTAAATATCTGGTATTTCTTTGGTATTTGTTTTCTTTATTTTTTGTTTGATGGTGTTTTGCTTTTTTTTATTCTGGAGCTTCTTAGGCATTTGTTTTATTTATTTATGTTTTTTTTATGTTTACTTCCTTATTGGTGTTTATTTTTATATGGGCATGCTTTAACACTGTGCCAATCAATGGGTAGTGGGGGTAGTGTCCCCGGGGTGGGTGTTTAGGCATCCAGGGTGGGTAGTGGGGAAGGGTGGGTTGACCCCTTAATTACTATAGTGGTTACTAACCGCTAAGGTGATTAAGGGGTTAGGGGCCATTAGATTGTATTTTTTATTGTATTATTGCTGCCAACGGAGGACATGGACAGTGATGAGGATGAGGATGCCCTTCATCCTGGAAGGCTGGCAGGGGTAAGTGCAAGTTTTATTTACTTCATGCTGCTGGCTTATGTTTTATTTTAAATGGGCAAATGCACTATCATCCTTATCTGGATAATAGTAATTTTGCCCAGTACTGTACTAAATGTGTTAGGGGAGTTGTTGGGGGTACAGGGGGTGGGTTATGTATTGGTACAATAGCTAGTAGGTATTTTAATGTTTACTGTGGGTAGTGGGATTAAGTGAAGGGGGTAGTTGCCACAGGGTAGGTGATTAGGCATCAGGCGGGAAGTGGGATGGGTTAACCCTTTCATTACCATAGCAGTTACTAAGGCTAAGGTAATGAAGGTGTTACCCCTCCCACAACCTTCCCGGTAGGCCTCAAACCCACCCTGGGGCTATTACCCCCTTCACTCACCCCTTCTTCCCCCAATAAACTGTGGTAATCTGACTTAACCCCTTCATTGTCTTAGCGGTTAGCCGCTAAAGTAATGAAGCTGCTTTAATTTTATTTTAATATTACAGTATTGTAGCAGAGGGTCTCTGGAGCTGAACCGCATTGATTTGAGGTCCTGGGACCCCCTGCTTCCCAAGTTACAGCTCCCGTTATGGGGTGACAGTATCCCTCTGCTTGGTTTAAATCCCCCGATCACGTGGGCCGTGACGTGGGAGAATTTAAACATGGCCGCCGGGATACCAGCACCCCATAATGAGGCCTGTAACTCAGGAAGTAGGGGGTCCCCAGACCCGAAATCAGCTCCAGAGACCCCCTGCTACAATACTGTAATATTAAAATTAAATAAAAACCCCGCAATCGCCTGTTAGAGGCGCACAGATAGAGTGACTGATTCAGTCTATCTCTTAATGCGCGTCTCTTACACACAGGTAGAACCCGGGCAGGGACCTCCGCTGTGTTAATCTGTTGGGTTATTAGTCTACTGCAGAGTACAGTACCTCACGATGTATCTCACCGAAATCCCAAACATTTTGGTGAGAAATGGTTGAATCTTGGTGGCTGCATCTGTAGTTTGGTGGAATTGCTACAGGACATTTGTCGATTTTTCTTTCATAAAACTTCTATGACCTGTCTTTGAAGTGTCCTTAGCTCAGTACAATTACAAAGTGCAGGGAGAAACCTGCTTGTGCAGCCAACACAACATAGACAAACAATCTCTACAAAGTGCAGGTTTCCTCAAAGACAGAGATACAAAGTAGAGCTCTACTCACAAGTTCATAATGAAATTCTCCATTTAATGTGACAGCCAAGAAAAGTGGAAAAACAATCCATATGGGACCTGAAACGTTGTTTTTACACCGTTTTTACACCGTTTTTACACAATGGCTGTCACATTAAATAGAGAACTTCTTTATGAACATATGAGTAGAGCTCTGCTTTGTTTCTCTGTCTTAGAGGAAACCTGCACTTTGTAGAGATTGTTTGTCCTTAGCTCAGTAGCAATGTTAAACAGAAAATGAGAGGTGATCTTACTGTACAAACGTCTCTTTAAAGACCATGGGGCTTATTCTGTAAGCTCCGATAGCACTGAACTGTGCGATCTGCACGGAAAACCCCATTCAAGTCAATGGGGCTTTCCGTGCAGATCACACGGTTCAGCGCTATCGGAGCTTACAGAATAAGCCCCATACAGTATGCGAGCAGCTGTCAATTGTACAATTGGTCAGAAAGTGTACTACAACAAAACCGACGTGAATAAATTCACCACAAAATATACTAATAATGCCAATAGTACTAACCATAATACCAAACTATGAAATAGTAACAAAGATTACATCAACCTTTGCTCAACATGCATTGAAACAGCGGTGATATAGGAAGAAGGATGCAAAGTGAAAATTGGGATGACATTTCTGCAGGAAAAAATGGTCAGTTTTTAAAACATTGTTAGAAAATCACACTTATCAGTGTATACTATTCAGTAATAAATATAAAAGAAACAAGTCTAAACCAATGTGGCTAAATAAACAGGTAGGGGAGGAAATGTAAAGGAAGAGGCAGGCATTGAGGTGTAGATCCTCAGATGGTTGCTAATTTTTAACGTTACATTATCTAATTTGAAAGTATCCATATCCACAACGCATATCCCTAAAGCAGTCTAACGCCACGTTGTTTAGCCATTTTCCTTAAAAATAAGTGTAACACGGTTTCCCTGACCCCCCCCCCCCCGATCTCACATGGCAACAAGCGCTGGGGAGAATAGTGACAGTGAGAGGCAGAGCCAGGCTTTGGCGCCGAAAGGATGCACTGGACTTTGCAACTTTTGCAGTTGCAAGCCCATGCGGTCTCCTGCTCTGGCGGGAGCGCCATTTTAGATGTCTTAGTAGCACACCACCACGTGGTGGCAGCCATTTTAACTCTCACATAATGTGCATAGGATCCCTGCTATATAATACAGAGCCTGTCCCTTTTTAATGGTGGTAAATTGGGGTACACGCAGCCCTGCTAAGAGCCCCCAATATACAAATAGTAAGTGAAGGGTCTGCACGCACCCTGATGCTAGACGTCACCAGGGGGTGCCCCAAACACCATCCAATTTAAGAAAGGATCTGGGATTTACATATATTACACCAGGTTAACCCAGTGAAGATTCCTACTTTCTTCGCACACTCGGTATGCTATGTACCCAGGAGCTTCCCACCACAATTGAGTTTACATCTGGCCCTATTCAGGGTATACTCTCCCAGGACACACAGCCCTTTGGGAACCCTATTCGAAAATACTGAGTGAAGGGTATACACTCCCTGAGGCTGACTGCCACCAGGGTGTGCCCCAACACCATCCAATTTAGAAAAGGTTTGGGGTTTACATATCTCCCACCAGGCTAGCCCAGTGGGGATCCCCCCTTTCCCACACAGTCTGTGTGCTAGGTACCCAGGGGCCCCCTTCCATAACTCAGGGGCTGACCACTGGCCCAACTCGCTCCATGTGAACTATGGGTGCCCAAAGGTCCCTGGTATTGTACCATCAGGGGCCCATGCCCCTTATGCATATGCTGCTGCTTTTAAAAGCCTGCCCTGCACTCATCTCAGCAGCACCTCCAAATGTAACATGCTCCCCCTCCCGATCTCACATAGGGACCAGTGCTGTGGAGATAGGTTATTACCAGGTGTGTGGTGCTATACCTGTAGGCTGCAGGAGTACTGAGTTGTCTGCTAGTTGGTAATGAGACAGGAACAGGACAGGCTTGGACAGATCTCTGGGTTCTTCTTGTAGTTGGTTTCAGCGCCTGCAGCTGTGATGAGACCCATGATGTATGGGTGTCAGTCCCCACCACTGCATTCCTTAACCCCCCTGCCCAGGAACTGACACCAGGCAGGGGTATAGTTGAACAGGATTTTATTGAATAGCATAGCTGCAGCAGCTCTTCATAGCATAACACTAATACACAGGACAATAGTAGTGTCTAAAAAATAAAAAAAAGTAATTTGCTACAGTAAAGAGAAATTACAACTAGTGTAGTTAACCAAAGAATAAAAGATATAGATAGAGAAAATTTGTGCACTGCAATCACTGGATGTCGAGGCTGATATTGGATAATAAAATATTACTTTATTAAGGCATAATAGCCAAATCTAAAAAGCGCAGAGTATCCCCTGACGCGTTTCTCGCCTCTCAGGGCGCTTTCTCAAAGGGTAATGGTGTTTGGACATAAAGTACCTTGTGTAGCATCTCACCCTGAACAGGTGTCACTAATCAGTGACTAGCTGGGTAGATGTTAATGAAACACAGCTAATCACTGATATATGATAAGTAACACCTGCACAGTCGTGGAGCTATCACAAAAAATTATTGAAAAGCATTTACATAGTATGCAACCCCATATGAAACATAATATTAAAAACTGACATGAATAAAGTATACTGTATAAACAATCTTGTTATTATAGAATCCTAAATGTGCTCAAACATATGTAAATCAGGACTGCAGATATTACTGCCCTGTTGAAAAATGTGAACACCAATAAACATATATAAAAAAACTGTATCATACGTGTTGTAGTGTCTGAATAGATAAAAGTGTTAAATATAAATGTGACCAACCCAATATGTGCAATGGATCTATGTTAAAAATAAATGAATAAAATTATTACAACTGTGAAACATAAAATAAATTTGACAATAATGTGTATTGATAAACTATGTAACTAAAAAAATGTGTAATGAAAAGAAACATAGGTAACTGAACAATAACCATTATATATTGCAATGTAACAAAAATGGTATACAAAATTATTCTGAAAAGAATAACCATTGAGAAATAATACTGTGTACATTATAAACATATGAATACAAATTTCAATATATATTATTTGGTTAATAAATAATATCAATTGTTAACCAAATATAAGCAGGTAGTAAATCATAATGAAATAATACAAACGTAAAATCTAAACTACTGTATGGAAGTAAATTACAAGTGTTAGAAGATACAAGACATTATAATGTACATTGATATATAAAGCTTTTATCATAAAGAAAAACTTGATGTTTAATAAATTGTCATGTATTGCTATATTGAAGGAGATTAATGTTCAATCTCCACAAAATCCATATGTGAAGCTTAATCAAAGTTGGATATATATATCATGTATTTTTCCAACTTAGGACACTATACAGTATGTTATCAACCAGAAAAACAAGCTGAGAACCTATATATAACACAAGAACCATACATAACCAAGCATATGATCACATGATCTATGATGTAAGAGAGTACTCTAACAGGAAATGTTCTCATAAAAAGTGAACGAGCTCCCAATCGATATTAATGCCATTGGGATACATGGAATCAAGCGAGAAAATCCAAAACATATCTTGTTGGTTCAATATCTTCAACCTGTCTCCACCACGATTGTGGATGGGGACATATTCAAGACCAAAGAATGTAAAGTTTTGAATGCCCCCTTTGAGGCATTGTGCGTCCCACATAGACTTTTTGACAACCACATTTTAGGAGGTAAATAACATCAAAAAACAGCAGCAAATGGCGCACAGCCAGGGAGCCAGGTGGAATAAAATAAACGTCCTTTATTTCAGTACATGACTGGATACAATAAAAACCCCCATGGGGACACAAACGCACCTCCTACGCGTTTCGGACCGGTAGGTCCTTTATCAAGGAGTCTAATCTATGGAGCAATTGATTGTCTTAAATACCCTCTCAGTTAATTAACCAGAATATTACAAACCTGTTGAAATTGGGTCGCTCCCCACTGCGCATGCGCGTGACGCCAAATCAAGCGCCACCACTCCAGGGCCAAAGGTCTGTGCACGCGACGTCATAACGAGCGCCCCTGCTCCAGGTTACAGAGGCCTGTGGGGAAGGCACATTGTGAATGGACAGCAAGTCCCGCCCCGTGACATCACCGAGAGCCCCGATTGGTCCAAGCGCGCCACCGACCAACCAATAGGGAAGCTGGCTGTTCTGAGTGCACGCCCACCCTCCGGGACTCCACACGATGCCACAAGCAGGTGTTGAAATGCCCCAAGCATAATGTACTATGCAGGCTAGCTGCAATCTATATCGACCATAATAATAATAATATATCATTTAAACAAGAACTACTATGTCCCAATGGTTGCAAGAAACCCCATACAACTTGGGTATATGGCAAGAATTGCTCCAAGTGTAGCGAACAATACTAGGTATTTAAAACGGTGTCACTCAGTACACCAACATTTTAGTGACCACATAATTTATACAAAATGCATAACATACAAATTTTAATTAACCACAAACAGTCAACTAAATGACACTCATCGATCGAATAAAAACATCTGATGAATTCCCCATGGAGTAACGAAAATATGGAGGGATGAATCAACAATATCACTAACTTGTAATCACATTATTCAATACACAAAAAATCCATTTAAGTGTAAAATCATATGACATTAAATAGTATGGATCCTCTGCAAGTATAAGGTCCCAATCAATTTATCCTTAAATAATATCTAATTCAAAGAAACAGTATTCAATTCGAAAAAACAGTTCGAAAAAACAGTATTCAATTCGAAAAAACAGTACATGAGGTCAAGAAACAGCGGGGTCTTTGTAGAATAAGGAAAACTATTACCCCTCTACTGATATTTGAGGAAGTGGCTGAGATTCCATTCAACGTTCAGACCGCAAGGGGTTCTTGTTTGAAGCATAAATATCCAAAATGCCTTCCTGCGATCTAGAACATTGAGCAGATCGCCCCTTCTCTCACTGGCAAATACTTTTTCAATGCCTCTAACAGTGAGGTCTTTGATGCCCCCTTTTTCACACTGAGAGACATGCTTCGAGACTGGATGTGACCAGTCCCGTTTCTTAATCAGTCTGATATGTTCAAGTATTCTACATTTCAAAGATCTCGTGGTCCTCCCCATATAGTTAATCCCGCACCCGCAGGTCAACAGGTAAATGACATACTGAGTGTCACAATTAATAAATTATTTAATCGGGAATTCTTTACTGTTGGGAGAGGCTGAGAAATTTCTAGCAGGTGACATGAATTGACACATTTTGCAGCCTCCACATCTGTATGACCCTTTAGTGATAAATCTCCTCCCTGTCCGGGATGAGGCTACATAACTTGGAGACACATACGTAGCTATAGTTTTGGCCCTATGGTACACAAACCGGGGTCCTTCCTTTACACAATCTTTGAGGCTCCCATCCAGGAGCAAAATATTCCAATACTTTCTAATAATTTGTTGGACTTGCCGACTGAACTTATTGTATTGGGTAATTACAAGGGGTACATCCTTGGGGGTACGGTATTTTGTACGATCTCCATGCACCTTATTAGATGACTGTACTATTTTATCCTTGGTTCCATCTGCTTTTAGATCCACCTGTGGGGGGTATAATAAATCCTCCCTATTTACAGATACCACTTCCTGAAGGGTACTGGTTAAATGTTTACTATTGTACCCCCTCTGTTGGAATCGCTGGCTCAACTCCCCAGACTGACGGGCAAAGCCCTCATGAGTTGAGCAATTCCTCCTCAGTCTGAGGAATTGGCCTTTGGGGATACCTTTTATCACCGCAGGAGGGTGGCAGCTGTCTGCTCTTAACAACATATTTCTAGCATTTGGTTTTCTGAAAACTTCAGTTTGAATTTCTCTTTTCATGTCAATGAATAACCGAAGGTCCAGATAGTCAATGTGATGTTCACTAAAATTGTGGGTGAATATCAAATTATTGTCATTACAATTAATATACTCAAAAAAACTGTGCAACGTGTCTATATCACCTTCCCAAATCATGATGAGGTCGTCGATAAACCTCCTGTAAAATGTGATAAACTGCCGATATGGATTAGTGCTCGTGAAAATGAACTGTGATTCCCACCACCCCATAAACAAATTCGCATACACCGGTGCAAAACTCGTGCCCATCGCTGTGCCCTGTTGTTGTAAATAAAATTGTGATCAAAAAGAGAATAATTGTGTGTGAGTAAAAAATGAATAGAATCTAAAATGAACGCTGTGTGAAATTGATTGCTATCTGGAACCCCCGATGAAATGGTTGACAGCCGCCACCCCCTGATCGTGTTTTATGACTGAGTACAGAGAGGTAACATCCATGGTAACTCATATAGAATGAGGGCCCCAGGTGACTGAACCAAGATTTTTAATCAGGTCCCCCGAGTCCTACAGGTAGGAAGGTAACCCCTTCACAAATGGTTGCAAGAACCGATCAATATATTTGGAGAGACCATCTCCCAAAGATCCAATAGACGACACAATTGGTCTCCCCGGAGGGTCGACCAATGTCTTATGGACCTTTGGGAGATGGTAAAAAACAGGAATGGTAGGGTATGGATTCCATAAGTAAACGCTTTCTGTTTTACTCAGGACTTGTGTGATTTCTCCAACTTCTAACAATTCTTTGAAAACTTCCATAAACCCTTCAGTGGGATCCCCTGGTAGTACAGAGTAGGTAGTGGTGTCCCCAAGTTGCCGATAAGCTTCCTTGAGGTAGCCAGTCTTACTCTGCACCACCACGGCCCCTCCCTTATCCGCATTCTTAATCACTATCGTAGAATTTTTCTGTAAAGATAACAATGCCTGCTTTTCCCCTTGGTTCAAATTAGTTGCCCCTGAGAATGAAACCCCATCTGCCAAAATCCGCAAGTCTCTTATAACCAGGTTCTCAAAAGTCGTTAGAAACGGACTCTTGGCAAACTGAGGATAGAATAATGACTTTCTTTTTAAGTCAGACTTCCATGTACTAAATTCTGGAAAACCGTCATACTGTCGGTCCTCATCATTGTCTCCTAACAATTCCTCTAAATCCAATATATCTTGAAGTTCACAGGCCTCTCTAAAATCTACACCAGGTGTCAACGTCACCCCCCCCCCTTCTATCACATTCCCTTGCGAGGGCAGATCAGACGCCACTAAAGATGAAGCGCTATTCCCCTCAGATACCATAAGCGTCCCCTCCTCCTTCTCAGAGGACTGGGTTCGTTTCTGAAAAAAAGTTTTGAATGCCCCCTTTGAGGCATTGTGCGTCCCACATAGACTTTTTGACAACCACATTTTAGGAGGTAAATAACATGACCAGTGTTACAGTTTATGAAAGTATTTATAGTTTTAAAGACTTTGGGTTTAGTACATGAAACAGATTTAGTAGAATGTGCATATTGACATACTACGCAAAATCCACATTTGTAAAATCCCCTCGGAATGTTCCCCAATTTTGAACCAGATTCTTTTGAGTTGAATAAAGAAGGAGATAAATACGTTCCTAAAGATCTGGCCTTCTTGAAGACAAATCTGGGTCCCTTATCTACTATAGAAACCACGTCTTTGTCTAAACGTAGAGTATCCCAGTGTTTCAGTACAATGGATCTCACTATATCTGCCTGTTGACTCTGTTGGGTGATAAACAGAGGTGTATTGTTGATATTGGCAGATCTAGATTTGTGAAATCTCTTATATGAAGACAGTAGTTCTTGTCGATCCATAGCTCTGACAACACTGAGTGCCTCATGTAGGTCAGTACTCTTGTATCCTCTTTGCAGAAATCTTGCCAATAAATCTTGGGCTTGTATCTCAAAGGACTCTTCAGTTGAGCATAACCTCCTAAGCCTCAAAAATTGGCCCCTGGGGATGCCCCTTTTAAGGGGTCTACAATGGTTACTACTAGCCAGTAGAAATGAATTTCTTGAATTAGGTTTCCTGTATAATGTAGTTTGAATTTTCCCATGTACATCTACATACAGCATCATATCTAAATAATATAAGTGTTGAATGTTGTGCTCAAAAGTGAATTGCAAATTATAATCATTAATATTTAGTCCATCCATAAATGTTTGAAGTGAACAAGTGTCTCCATCCCAGATCAAAAGTAAGTCATCAAGTGTGTAAAACTTAATGTGATGTCTAAACGTGTTACTGTATATTCATTATAAATGAAAAGTGATTCCCAGAAACCCATAAATAAACTTGCGTAAGAGGGTGCAAAAGATGTGCCCATAGCAATGCCAGTGATTTGTAAATAAAACTGTGAATCAAACTTGAAATAATTGGTTGTCAAAAGAAATGTGATAGATTCAAGAAGAAAAGTGCAAAGTGTCGGTGATAGATTGGATCGATCAAGAAAATAACGTGTGGCTGCAATACCTTGTTGGTGTATGATGACTGTATATAGAGATACTACATCCATGGTAACCCATCTATAATTGTTTTTCCATTGTATTTACTGTAGTTTGTCAATTAAATCATTACTGTCCTTAAGAAAAGACGGCAGAGATTGAACAATTGGTTGCAAATGTGAATCAATATAGCGTGAGAGACCATCTCCCAAAGATCCAATGCTAGACACGATAGGCCTACCTGGCAGACGTGTCAGTGATTTATGGATCTTTGGGAGATGGTGAATTATGGGCACCACTGGGTGTATGGGATACAGGAAATCCAATTCTCTTGAGCATGGTTTCTGAAGTCCCAGGACCTCTAGATGGTGCTACCCCGATAGTGTGGGGCTCTGATCTTGATGGTCTCCAGGCTGCCCGGCCTAGAGTGGGCATGCTTTTCCCCGATGGGGAAGACTGACAGCCCTCCCTCTCTCCTTGAGGATCAGAGTCGGGCTGTCTAACTTTTAGCTACTCCCCTTGTAAAACTCTGGAAGGGGCAGGTTCATGGACTGTACCCACCTCCAAGGGGCTGTACACAGGCCATGAGTCACCACCTTCCTTCCTTCACTTTAAAGGGAAGCAGAAGGTGGGTTACTGGCCCATAGATTAACCCACTACTGCCTGTGAAAAGTTGCCCTTACTCAATTCTATAAAACAGCGTGTAGTTTGGTGCTCTGAAGTAAAAACTGTGGTAGCTAGATAATGATGCTTGAAAAGACAACCATATAATAATTGAATGTTCAGTTAAGGGGGGAGCGATTGTTGTGCTCAACAAAATTGATTACAAGAATGAGGCACTCCGCCAATTAAATGATCGCTCCTCCTATATATCATTAAAAGGTGATCCCACTCCAATTTTTATCAAAGAACTGAGAACCCTTTTGGATGATGGTTCTATTCTAGGTGCCTTAGATGCCAAGGAATTGGAGTTCCTATTTCGTCCTTATCCAATTATTCCTATCTTTCACCATCTCCCAAAGATCCACAAGACATTGGTCTCCCCACCTGGGAGGCCGATCGTCTCTAGTATTGGATCTTTGGGAGATGGTGTTTCAAGATATGTTGATCACTTTTTGCAGTCCATTGTGCAGTTATTGCCATCATACATCAAGGACAGTGGTGACCTTATGGCTCAATTAGATTCCATCAGATGGGAAACAAATTTTATTTGGCTCACACTTGATATTATATCTTTGTATACAGTCATAATGCATGAGCATGGGTTGGCAGCTGTCAGGTTTTTCTTACAACAATCGGATCTTTCACCACCACAAAGCACTTTTATTTTAAGTGCAATAGGGTTTGTTGACACACAATTATTTTATGTTTGATGGAGATTTTTCTCTCCAAACACGTGGTACCGCTATGGGCACTAGTTTTGCCCCCTCTTACGCCAACCTGTTCCTAGGTTGGTGGGAGTCGGTCCACGTGTCTGGAGATAAAAATCCTTACAGACACTTTATCACTTTTTATAGGCGTTATATTGATGACCTTATTTTTATTTGGAATGGGGATGAGCACTCACTTATTTTATTCACTAATTATCTTAATGATAACAATTATAATTTAAAATTCACTATTAATTATAATCTTTATCACATTCACTTTTTGGATTTACTACTTTCTATTGATATGCACAAAAATATTATTACCACATTTTATCGTAAATTAAATGCACGCAACACGTTTTTGCGGGCTGACAGTTGCCACCCAAAATCATTAATAAAAGGCATACCAAAAGGCCAACTCATTAGATTGAGAAGAATTTGTACAAATGATGATGACTTTTTAAAACAGTCTAAAGACCTGATGGAACGTTTTGAAGCCAGAGGTTACCAAAGAAGAGATTTAAATAAGGCTTTTTTAGAAGTTTTTAATACGGATAGATCTGTCTTGTTGGATAAAATTCGTGATCAACCAAAAGTGCATTCTAACTCTCCCTTCTTTGTTGTTCAACATAACAACCAAGCTAATCAAATTAGGGAGATAGTTAAAAAACATTGGGGAGTGTTGGCTGCAGATCCAGTCTTACACTTCGTTTATGAGGAAGGGCCCAAACTAGTTTTTAGAAGAGCAAAAACTGTCGCAAACTATGTTTCTCCTAGTATGTTTTCCTCAGCCAATGTCTTACCTCAAAATTTACCGAAAGGCAGCTTCACTTGCTCAAAGTGTAAAGCTTGTAAATATATGGAACGTAATTCTGAGTTTTTCTCTAACAAAACAGGTAAAAAATACCACATAAAAACATTTATTAATTGTGATACCACCTATGTGGTATATTTGCTAAAATGTGGTTGTGGAAAACAGTACGTGGGACGAACTATTAGATGTCTAAAAGTGCGTATGCTTGAACACATTCGGTTTATTATTAAAAAAAGACATTAATCACCCCGTATCCCTTCATTTTAGCAACTGTAATATGGGTGACGTAAAGAATATGACATTTCAAGGTATTGAACATGTACCCCATCCGATAAGAGGAGGCAATAGATTAAACATCCTCAATAGAAGAGAACTCTTTTGGATTTTTATTTTACAAACCCGCATCCCTAATGGTCTTAATTGCGATTGGGACATAGGTCCCCTCCTTTTTGATATGTGAATATCTCTCTCATAAAGGTTTTTGTTTAGGCAACAGCACAGATTATCTTGATAAATATATATATTTAATGATAAATATCTTTACATTGTTCAATAATATGCATAATTGAATTAATAATCAATATTCAAAATGCAATATATACATATAAGAATTGAAATTATGGTTCCTTATTCTAGAAATTGTTATCAAGAGTATCTCATTTCCAACTCTCTCCAAAAGGTTTTTCGAACAATGCTAAGTTTGGTATACTGTATTTTATTGTTATAATTACATATATTGGTTGTTCGTAAACCTTCACAAGTATTGCACAAGTCATGTTACGACTTAAGGATACCTTACAGCAAAGGTGGTTGGCTTATTTAATTGTTTTTAATTCCACTTCATTGGATTTTAATCTTTTCTTGTATTCATAGTAATAAGTAATGGAAAATTGTTGTTCATTAATGTTTAATAAAGTTTTTTTATTTTTTTTATTTTAACCTTTCTGAATGACGGAGGTCCGGTTGCATAGCAACATGAAGCATTGTGATTTTTTCACACGCCGATCGACGTGCTTACGTCAAGCGCTGCCTCCATATTAGTACTCAGAGATGTGGTGGTAGGAATGCGTATTCCTTCTTGTATGCGCACACTACACCCCTCGGGTCCTATGAGCGTAGTGACGCGCATGTCGGTATCGACTATGCAATCAGGTTGCACTATCTGGCGTTTTTACGTCACTGATCATGGGTTACGACTCATGTCATGTGACGAACCCGGAAGTTATTGCGGTTGGCCCCCGTTATGCCACGATTAGTATAAATTGTATTTGGTATGTGATGTGTGCATTCACCTTGAGAAAGGACTATCACAAGTCCGAAACGCGTTGGTGTGTGTTGTAATTAGTCTGGATCCATTAAATTAAGCTTTTATTTATGGGAAACGCTCTCCTGGTGGTTCTTTTGCTTATGGATATAGTGCTCCGTTTTTCTTTTTTTCACCTACTTTGATGCTTACTCACTTCTAAACCCTGAGCAGCATTGCGTTATTTCTCCAAATAGCCTACAAGGGAAAGGGAAGGTCTTAAGTGGTACCCTATAAATGGACTGGGGAAATATACTTTCCTCAACATTAAGGAATTACCCTGTGTCTTTTGTACTGTCCTTGGGATTAATAGTTCTTATAAAAGTTCAGTGTATTGACCCTGAGTATATTTGTATATAGTTATCATATCCCCGCCTAGACGCCTCTTTCTAATGTAAACAAATCTAATTTAGCTAGCCTCTCCTCATAAATCAGATTTTCCATCCCTTTTATTAATTTGTTGGTTCTTCTTTGCCTTTTGCCAATGGGACTCAAAGTGCTCCACAATTATAGTATAATGCGTAGTACACAGCACATAGGAATTTTACAGACACAGTCCCTGCCCAGATGAGTTTACAACCTATGTTTGTGGTGCCTGAGACACAGGGAGATAAAGTGACTTGCCCAAAATCGGGACATCAGGAATTGAACCAGGCTCCCCTGCTTCAAACTCAGTATCGTTGAGTACAGTCAGTGTCGTTACTCACTGAGCTAGTCCTTCTTCAGTTACTATAGCAGCTAAACCGTCACACTTTGGAGGAGATTCACTGAGCGCTGATACCGGTATTTGTGCCACGATCTCGCAGTAAACACGGGACAGCTTCCAGCAATAATATGTTTCATTATTATTAATGTCATTGGATGCTTCATTCAGCAGAAACAGCAGAAGTCAATCAATGTGTATAGTTGTGCTACCCTCTAGGTGTCAAAGTTCACTAAAATCATTGAGTTACTCTCTGTGTTTGCAAAGCGGGCTATTTCAGAACCATTTCATCAAAACACTGGATGTGATTAGGATTGCTCTGTAGCATTTAATATAGCACTTGTAGTCAATATGATGGATAAGCACACACTGCTGTCCCTGTGAATACAGTAATTTGGCAGACTAAATGAACACGTAGAGTGAAAAATTAATAGTGGAAATGAAACAGGCATTTCAAAATCAAAGTAATACCTCTGAAATGTATGATTTATTGAGTGGAAGAAATAGTGTCCTTTGAGACATAACCACTATATATAATTGCTGGCAGCTTGACAACCCTGATCAATGCTTTAGTTGGAAAACAGGAAAGCAGAAAATAATTTAAACTGTAGGTTACATTGTATATCAATAGTCAATACCATTTTTCATACAATGCAGTCTCCAAAAAAAGCACCTTAAATTGTGTCTGCAGTTATTATTTCACAGTATATCCTAACTGCACCACCAGCAAAGGCATGCCGTACGTGTTAAACACGTATTCTAAACAGCTCTGGAGGTCATTGGTAAAAAAAAAAAATACAGTATTTTATTACTCAATTTAATAACCTTATTCTCTTTCATACATAAAATGTACAATACAAGAGGTGTTGACCATGTAGAAAGCTCCACTGTTTAGGTTAATATTAAAATTACTAGTATGCCTTTACATGAAAAAATCTTGCCCCCTCATTGCAAAAGCTGGGAAGCTAATGAAACACTAATATACAGGACAATAGTAGTGTCTAAAAAAATAAAAAATAAGTAATTTGCTACAGTAAAGAGAAATTACAACTAGTGTAGTTAACCAAAGAAAAAAAGATATACAATGAATTAGTCTCCAAAGGTATATGAGGATGAAACATTATACAGTACTTAGTTTGATTCATTTCTTTAAATATTTTAAGGATATTGGAAAAATATCTAAGCGTTAGATAGAATTTATGTTAAACTTAACATACATACAGTACTTGTTATTCAATCCCATTATAAGTCTTAAAGAGTATTGTTTAATAGGCTATAAAAGCACACCTGATATATGCATTCCAAAATGTTATTTTCATATCAAATGAGAAATAAGTCTAGTAGTTCAGCTCATAAGACAGAGTAATAATGTAAACATACCGTAATAGACCTGCCTAAGGCAATTAACCTGAAAGAGTTGCAGGCTTCATATTTATTTTTCAAAACATACAATTTGATAGTCCTCTTTTGTAATAAAATAATTTATTGCAATTAACATTGAGATGCAAGTATGCATTGATAGTGTTTCATTATATATTGTGCCAACCATATACACAGTACGAGGAAAAATACAGGAAGGATAGTACAAATAGGGATAGGTGTATAAATACAGTATGTAAAGAAAACACCTGGAGAAAGCAATCTCTTGTTCTAAGAGCTGTGTTATATCTCTACTAATCCTGGCAACCTCTGAAAACACAGGAGAGAATTGCAGGAGATTTTAATTCAATTCATCTTCTTGATTCTATACTTAATCAAGACATTTCATTTCTGATACATCGTAGCAATGTACAGCTTTACTCGTCAGTTACTAGTCACCATACAGTATACACAGTTATGCTGTAGTGGTTTTTGAGCAGATTGCTTCAGTTCCCCAGTAATCTATCCAAGATTCATAACTGCAATAATTAAGCTCCGCCATGTAAATCCACTTTCCACTTCAGCTGCAATGGTCATACAGTATACAAAGTAATTTAAAGTGCATTGTGCCAGTATGTGTGACACATCTGTAAACATTTCTAATGAATCTGTAAAAGGATCTCCTGAAAAGATCTTCTAAAGCAAAATGAAGGAATAATTGTAATTATGAACAAATAAAACGGCCAACACTACTTGACAAAATGATATCATATCTATAGCAATACATCCTGATACGCTTATCTACACGTGTGTTACACTTAATTTTAATTTCGATCTTTCCAAGCCCCTTCACAAACTCCCATTTTTACATACAGTAGAGTCCCAAGATCCCGTGGTTTCACTGCCCACGTGGTGAAGAGCACAGAAGAGCAGTGTCCTCCTGTTCCATTGAGATCCCATTCACCACTCCTACTAAGCAGGGAGGCACATCTGGCAGTGAAGGGGTTACCTCCAAAATTGCCTAGCCACGTAAGAGTTTATTTGCTTGAGTCTCCCGGCTGCTAAAATAGGGCAGAATCAGTGCAAAAAAACCAGTAAAAGATGTACATTATTTAAAAAGAAGTATCCTATTGAAAGCATTAGGATTATTTTGAACTTATTTTGCAGCAGATAAACTTTAGTAAATAACCCCCATAGAATACCGAGAGCTTGTGTGCTCTTATTTACATTTTAATTGCACACCGCTTTGAATATAGAGTACAATTTTGAGCACCACTACATATAAAATACATTATGTAACTAGAAAAAGTGCAGAGAGGAGCCACCAAATTAATAAAGGGGATGACAATCTTATTTATGAGGAGAGGCTAGTTAAATTAGATTTGCTTACATTAGAAAAGTGGCATCAAAGAGGCGATATGATAACTATATACATATATATTCAGGGACAATACAAGTAGCTTTCAGAACAATTACCGTATATTCCGGCGTATAAGACGACCCCCCAACTTTTCCAGTTAAAATATAGTGTTTGGGATATACTCGCCGTATAAGACTACCCCTCTTCCAACGCACACACCAACCAAATAAAAATTAAAAAAACATCAGATTTGATTTCAATATACTGTGCCGGCACATCCTAATCTAACTTTTGCCCGTCTTACTCAGTGCACTATTATCCTAGCCGCATCTTCCCCTCCCCCTTCCTTTCCCCTCGCGACCCCCACACACACAATCACAATCACAAAACATACACATATCACTATACATATATATACACATACACACACACACACACACACACACACACACACACACACACACACACACACACACACACACACACACACACACACACACACACACACACACACACACACACACACACACACACACACAAACACAAACACACATACATACACACCACTATACATATATATATACACACACACACACACACACACACACACATCACTATATACACACACACACCACTATACATATATATATACACACACACACACACACACATCACTATATACACACACACACATCACTATACACACACACACATCATTATACACACACACACACACACACACACACACACATCATTATACACACACACACATCACTATACACACACACACACACACACACACCATTATACATATATATATACACACACACACACATCACTATATACACACACACACACACACACACACACACACATCACTATACACACACACACACACACACACACACACACACACACACACCTGTACTGCTTGCTCTGCTCCCCCCGCTGCTGAACACTGGAGGAGTAAAGACAGGAAGAGGAGGGCTTGTGTCTGTGTGCAGAGGGACGCCCCGCCCCCTCTGCAAGCACAGGGAAACAGCAACAGCAGCACGGATCTTCTGCCTGCCACTGCTCTGCTCTGCTCTGCCCCCGCACTTTTGCCGGCGTATAAGACTATACCCGGGCGTATAAGACGACCCCCGACTTCAGAGAAGATTTTGCAGTGTTAGAAAGTCGTCTTATACGCCGGAATATACGGTATTGATCCGAGCGGCTGATTCCCAGAGTATAGCAGGCCATTCCAAATGCAGCCAACAAAATGTTGGACTTCTTTCTACAAAGTAAAAGTACTGTACTGTATATAGAGATTTACCAAATTATTAACATGGGAAGTCTGTTGATCCATGGAGTAATCTGATAGCTGTTTGTGGAGTCAGCAAATAATAATTATTTTCCTCTTATGACATATCATTGGATAATATTTCAATGGGGTTTTTTGTTTGCCTTCCTCCTGATCAATATACTCTAAATAGAAATATAGGATAGACTACCAGTCATCTACTGTAAATTTAACATACTGTAGGTTTAGCTCGATGGGCATATCGTTGTTATAGAGGTAAAAGTAATTAATTACATTCTTTGAGTATTGAGGAAAAGGCGAATAAATGTTCTTTTTGGGAAGGTATTTTGATATCAAAAATTCTGAAGATTAGGTGTCTTTAATGAGTCACTTAATTTAGGCATGTAATGAGTTTTTCAATAGAAATATCAAGAAATGCCTCTAGTGCGTTTTTGCCCAAAATGAAGTTTCTGGGGCCAATGCACAAAGCTCCGTTAAGTGGCTTTAAGAGCGCAAAGTACCCTTTAAGACCGATAAGGCTGCAGTGAGATTAACTATGCAGTGATAACTGCGCTTTATCGCTCTTAAAAAGGGCTTTTTTCAGCCCTCGGCGCAAAATGCGGAGGATCAGGCAATTGCGCTGCTTTTTGCCAGTACAGGAGATTCACTAAGCAGCGCCAAGTGAACCGGCCTTAAAAAACGCGCCTAACAAACGCGCCAGCTAAAGGCAGGCGCAAAAGGAGCTGGACTTAAAAAAAATATCTTTGTTTACCTTTTTGCAGGCACACCGTCCATACAAAAGGCCCGCGGATGTCCCAGGCTGTCCCAGGACTACGGGGGTCCCCGGGGGTCCTCACAGGCATCCGGGGGTGTCTGGGGGTCCCCGTGGCCGTCCGCGGGCCTGCGGTACCAATGGTGTGCCCCAAAAAATAAACAATACTATAAAAAAATACTCCCGCCCTCTAACACATACACTACAGTAATGGGCAAAATTACTATTATCCACATATGGATAATAATGCATTTGCCCACTAAATATACATTAATCACAATAAATACAATAAATACATTTTGTACCCACCCTTGTCCGGCACCCACGATGAAGGTCATCCTCATCTTCCTCACCGTTCATACACTGCGGTGCTGAAAAATATACACAAGAAGAAAAAGAGCCAAACTAATGTCCCCTAACCCCTTAACTGACCTTAGCGGTTATTAATCGCTACAGTCATTAAGGGGTTAAGCCACCCTGACCCGATACCCACCCTTCACCCATTTATTTATACAATGGCTTCATCATGTGTATATATATATATATAATCAAAAAATAAATAGATGATACCGTTCTGTGGCTAACGAAATGCTTTTATTTGTGTGAGCTTTCGAGATACACTGATCTCTTCTTCCGGCGATGTTACAATGAATGAAGCAAGCAAAAGCTATACTATAAACAGTGTCTATTGGAATGTTATCTGTGCTGGTCCTTCCCCTGGTGTGGATGTGTTTTATGGCTGGAGGTGTCAAAAGGTTCCTGAAAGCAAGTGATGAAAGAGTGTGTATGTTTATCAGTGTGAATTAACATGAATGGAGAGCCCACAGTATATACAGTGCTTTAGAAAAGGTGTGTGTGGAGAGGGAGCGGATATAAATGGTGTGGGTGGGTGTGGAAATGTGAGAGTTAGTAGCATAACTAAAAGTGTGTGTGGATACTATGTGGTCCCTATTGGTGTATAGGGATGGAAAAATAAGGAGTATAAGTATGTGTGAGAGACAGCTGTGTGTGCATACATATAGCACAGTATGTACAGACATGGCCTATAGCGCTCATGGGAAGAAAGTTCACTTGTGTCAGTAATGACTCATAAAATTTCGATCTCTGCTAAGTGTCCCGAACAGTTGCATAAATTTGTATTCATGCAACCGTCTCTCTTTCGGTGTTTTAAAATGATATATATATATATATATATATATATATATATATATATATATATATACTGTATATGCATGATTAACCAATATACAAACAAATGGTTAAGGATATACTGTACATGCCGAAATACAAATCTCTCCCAATATCAAACAGCACCAAGCAAAATCAATATCTAAGAAATGCAAATACAAACACTCAAATTGACAATGTGTACATGATACAATTAATCTGTGCATCATGTATACTATGCCAACCAATGCTCCAAATCAAATTCACTATTCCAAACAAGATACAAATACAATCATTAAAGAAAAACAAAGCATCTCAACACAATTAAATTACCATCAATTAATCCAATCTCCAATCAATTACAATCCAAATCAATTACACACTTCAAATCCTAAACACAAACCATTGTGAAAAATAATCTATGTCAAAGTAACCATCAAACTAAATCTAGCTTCCAAAATAAGCCAATGAAATAATCTATAGCAAACGGCCTTTAAATAAACATTTGAAAAAATGAAATGTAGATTAGAAACACATTTTTACACAAAGCAGCAAATTGCAATTTAAAAAAACATCAAAACAAGGCAAGCAAACAAGTTTTTATTATACCTGTATGTATGTCCATCTATAGTTTACAGACAAAAAATCAGGTGCAATAAAAGAGCATCAAAAACAATTGAATAACATTAAAAATCAACATACAATACAACCACTATGTCCTGTACGTATGTATATCCATAGTGATATACATAAATTCAGAGCAAATAAATGGACATTTAAAAAAAATGGACGTCATGAAATTTTTTTTAAAAAAACCTGTAAAATAAAAATAAAATACATTTATTTTGTTTATTTACCATTAGATGAACCACTCACCGAAATCAAGGGGAACCGGAAGCTCTCGAACAAGTAATCCAACATCAGGAACCAGGTAACCCTAAATAAATAAACCCTTACAATCCACAAGTGTCTGTATCTTCTTTCTTCTATTTGTAATCCATAGTGGGGGTCTTCTTCTGTCTTCTTCCTGGTCTTCTTATCTTCATCCGCCACGCCCTGATCTTCTTTCTTTCATAGGAGGTCTTTCCTCCTTGCCGTCTAGCTTCAAAATGAGACGACATAGGCTTTTATAGGCCTATGACGTCACATTTTCGTCATATGGTTCTCACGGTCCTGATTGGGCCGTGAAAACCATGTGCTTTGGCCGGGAAAAAAAAATTTGATGACGTCATTTAGAGGCAATGACGCCAGCCAATCAGAATGGCTGTGCTTCAATTGCCTTTAAGATGACGTCACCCAAACAAACATGGCCGGCCTCACATGTTATGGTAGCCAATCAGAGTTGGGATTGAGAATATTTGAAGGCTGTTTGCTATAGATTATTTCATTGGTTTATTTTTGGAAGCTAGATTTAGTGTGATGGTTACTTTGACATAGATTATTTTTCACAATGGTTTGTTTTTAGGATTTGAAGTGTGTAATTGATTTGGATTGTAATTAATTGGAGATTGGATTAATTGATGGTAATTTAACTGTGTTGAGATGCTTTGTTTTTCTTTAATGATTGTATTTGTATCTTGTTTGGAATAGTGTATTTGATTTGGAGCATTGGTTAGCATAGTATACATGATGCACAGATGAATTGTATCATGTACACATTGTCAAATTGAGTGTTTTTATTTGCATTTCTTAGATATTGATTTTGCTTGGTGCTGTTTGATATTGGGAGAGATTTGTATTTCGGCATGTACAGTATATCCTTAACCATTTGTTTGTATATTGGTTAATCATGCATATACAATATATACTGCTGCGGCCGAGTTTATTCGAGCATTTGCCCGTTCTCGGCCGCAGCAGTAACCTGGCGCGCGCCGGATGGTGCCGGGCACGCGCCGAAGCAGTGGAGGAGCGCCCTCCGATCGGGGCTTTGTACCTCCCGCTGCCGGGTCCGCCGGGTCCCCCGGAACCCCCTGCCGCCGTCCCCCACATCGCGGGACACCAGGGCTCCCTCGGGGAGCCCTGGACGCGCGTGCAGGGGGCGCAGGCTCCCGATGACGCGTGACCGCGCGTCACCGAGGGGCGGCCACTAGCAAGCCGGGAAATCTCCCGGCTTGTGGAACCGGCCGCACTGCAATAAAGTGTGTCGGTAGTGTATATATATATATATATATATATATATATATATATATATATATATCATCTTAAAACACCGAATATATATAATATATATATATAATATACATGATGAAGTCACTGTACAAATAAATGGGTGAAGGATGGGTATCGGGTAAGGGTGGCTTAACCCCTTAATGACTGTAGCGCTTAATAACCGCTAAGGTCATTATGGGGTTAGGGGACATTAGTTTGGCTCTTTTTCTTCTTGTGTATATTTTTCAGCACCCCAGTGTATGGACGGTGAGGAAGATGAGGATGGCCTTCATCGTGGGTGCCAGACAAGGGTGAGTACAAAATGTATTTTTTGTATTTATTGTGATTAATGTATATTTAATGGGCAAATGCATTATTATCCATATGTGGATAATAGTAATTTTGCCCATTACTGTAGTGTATATGTGTTAGGGGGCGGGGGGGATGTGTGTTGTATATAGCAATGTTTATTGGGGGCAATTGTCCCCAATAAACATGCTATTATGCCTTAACCCCTGCATTGCCTTAGCTGATAGCCGCTAAGGTAATGAAGCTGCTTTAATGTATTTTTATTAATAGTGTGCGGGAGCAGGGGGTCCCCTGAGCTTAACCGCATTGATTTGTGGCTCAGGGACCCCCTGCTTCCCGAGTTACAGGCTCCGGTAAGGGGCATCGGATGCCAGTGTCGCCGCCTTCTTTATAGAGCCCACGTCGAGTCTTGGACGCTATAAAGATGGCGCCGACACTCCACCGATGCCCCAAACCGGGGCCTGTAACTCGGGAAGCAGGGGGTCTCTGAGGCATTAATCAATGCGGTTCAGCTCAGGGGACCCCCTGATCCCGCACACTATTATTAAAATGTACTTTAATGCAGCGTCATTACCATAGCGGCTATCCTCTACTGTAATGAATTATTATTTATTGGTATTGGTGTTTTAATACTAGTGTAGATGTGCAGGGGGTCTCCTGAGCTGAACCGCATTGATTTCAGGTCCGGGGGACCCCTACTTCAGGAGATATAGGCCACCATTATGGGGTGCCGGTATCCACTGCACTTGTAAAGCTCCCACGTCACGTGACCGGGACATTTACATTCTGCAGGGGATACCGGCACAAATAACGGGGCCTATATCTCCTGAAGTAGGGGTCCCCGGACTTGAAACCAATGCGGTTCAGCTCAGGAGACCCCCTGCTCATGTACACTAGTATTAAAAATCATATTTGTACAGCACGATCACCTGTAAGAGCCATGCATTGAGACGCAGTGTCTCCATGCAGTTCTTACAGGCTGCTTTGTTTATAATAGTTATCGTGCTATCTAATTTTAAGCACGATATCAGGGGGGGAAGAAGGTGATCGCGCGCTATGGCCCTTTTGGGCAAGGCAGGCCGAAAACGCGCCGAGCAGCCTTAGTGAATAGCGCTTATGGCTTCACCCTTTTTTGGCCGAGCGATGTAACCCATTTCAGCGCTAATTAACGGAGCTTAGTGAATCGGCCCCATTATCTTTACAGTGATGATATGGTTTTTTTCAATCTCACATACTATGTAACTCAAAGTCAACACATCCATTTACATTCTAATAGTTAAATTGTACTGTTGAGACTGAATTGCATTTTACTTACATTCAACACGGAATAAATCAATGTAAGTTATCTATGTCACCATACTATACATTCACTTTTGATGTTACTGTATGCCGCTGGATTTATTGTTTTTTCAACATAGCTCATTAGTTTTGGCACCTACATGAGTTATACATTACATGAGTAAGAGATTTAAAAACATACCATTTAATGCTTGTGCTTTGCTGTGATGGTGTAAACTCAGACCTTGCATCCAGTGACTAATCACTGGTTAACAGAGTCAGACCTCTGTAGGGACATATTATACTGTTATTTCTTCAGCTTCTACTTCAGCCTTTTACTGTAACAATTAAAATATGCTAATGGAAATCATGTCCGCTGGGAGTTAGAATAAACGCGTTTATTGATTGAAAAAAGCACAAACGTAACCCTTTAATGTCATGGCAGATTAACACATCAGATGACAAGAATCTTCTTGTGATAGGAAATACTTGTTGCTTTATGAAATGTAAAAAGTGGCACATATGCACAAAAATTGTTGGCATTTTCCCATTGTGATTTACTAAAGGACTTCCTGTAATTTTTTAGCCCATATTTTGTCCCTTTAACAGCAGCTTTTTCTTTATCACTAAGAATTGGAAAATTTGTTATAGTATAGCACTGATAATGTATGTAGCGCTGTACCTACAGGTGATTTGTTAAGGTTGATTACGGGTTATTGCATTTGATCTGATGTTAACTCCCCTTCAAGTCCATAGGAGTTAATGATTGGTCAGGTGCGTTAACCAGTAACAGATCTTAATGAGTCACCCCTTCAGAATATTGCACGCACCATGATTCCCTGCCCTGGGAATTTTGTTGCGTGAGGCACAGGAAGATAAAGTGAATTCCTTAAGCTCACCAGGGGGGTTAGCTGATACTGGGATTCAAACCAGCTGCAACTGCTTCAAAGTCAGCAATATTACCAGTGAACAAAAGGGATGTGTTAATGGAAGTTTAACGGCTTTCCTCAATGCACCAATTAAGTGCAACCTAAAGTAAGTAAAGGGCACGCTTTTGCACTTATTAAGATGTGTTTAGATATATCAGGTGGTCTATGAAGAAGCAAACAGGAAACTTCTGAATATGTGCATACAAAACCTGTAAGGTAAAGTAAGTCTTCCTCGTACCAGGGCAACCTTGAAAGGGCCGGATGCACTAAGCGCTGTTAAATTAGGGCAAAAAATGTTGACATCACTTCTTCAGGGGTAATCAGGGGTTACCCCTGAAGAAGTGACGTCAGCAGTCACGAAACGCGCGTAGGGTGGAGCCTCCAGGACGTGCTGCAACGTGCATACTCACTGAGAGGAGAAGAGGTCGATCAGCTGGGAACGTCATCAGAGGAGGGACTAGGCGCTCCGAGTCGCAGCCACGAAGCGGGGAACTACGCCAACTCCAGCCTCTTCCTGCATCCCCTCGGCATCCTCCCATGTGAGCGGACGGCACGTTGTAGGCCACATATAGGGCATAACGGCATGTGAGTGCATGTTTTTAACCCTCTTGTTTTAGTAATAAATGTTTTGGAATCACACTATTGGTGCCCATCTTTGTTTCCACACGGTCTGTGGTGTTGCTGACGTTTGGAGTGAGGCCTTCGTCACCAGCTGTAAATATCCAGTCAGGAGCCAACCGTGAGGAAATCAAAGAAACCTTTTGAGGCCCATTTCCATCTACTTTTAAGTAAGTAGCTAGCAACGGTGGGGGTGTACAGAACTGACCATAGGGTACTGCGCAATGGCTGTCTTGTTTCTATCCCCAGATCAGCCTTCAATTTAAAGGAACCGAATACTGTGGACTGTGGATCTCACCTTTTATCATCATTTGATTCATGGGACTACATTCTTCTTGCCAGGTTTAATATCTGTCAGTGCGCCTAGGAAATTATTGTTTTGTCATATATGTTTTTTGTTTTTTTGTGAACACACACTCAGTGCTTATAATTATTGTCAAAATAAGTTTGTATGAGATCTACGTGCTCTCTAATATTTCCTTCAGAGTATGCTCTATCTACAGTAAGCTTAAAAAATGTATTGCAGTGTTTATGTATTTTTTTGTGTGCGATTAAAAGTGTATAATTTTTCTATGTGTACTTTGTGCAGTACAAGGTCTTGTTTTGCTTTTAAATTCGTTTTTATTTGAATTAGGATGGTTTATCACTCCAGCCTTTAATGTATGTATCTCAGATACTTTGTAGTATATGTTAATGGAATAAGTATAAGTAACTGTAATATCTGCATGTCATATTTTGCAGGGTCCGCAACAACTCCCGCCTGCATGTTAAATATGTTTGACTAAGTGTGAATTGCAATGATAGCGTGGCAAGCCACTTGCCGGTATATAAATATCTATACAGCTGAACCCCGTTATAACGCGGTGCTTGGGGTCTACAGAATGCAAGCACGTTATATGCGGATCGCAAAAAAAATAATTACTCTATTATTCACAAGGGAAGGGGCCCACGTGTGCAGCACAGTTCGGTGTGAGGCAGGCATACGAAGGGGTCTAGGCGGCTGAGCAGGGAAGTTGCGTCCAACGTCTGTTGTCCTGCGCACGCGCACGGTGCAGGCAGCACCATTAGAGCACATGCACGGCAGGGTTTATAACCTCTTATGCGCAAGCGCAGCCTAGAAGTTTGGCGCATGTGCAGAGCGCAGCGGCCGTTCATGACCCCGCGGCCGAGGAGGAGGGGGGGATGCCGGAGCGGAGGAGGGGGGGATGCCGGAGCCGAGTGTGGGGGGAAGCCGGAGCCGAGGAGGAGGGGGATCGCCAGAGCTGAGGAGGAGGGGGGACGCAGGCAGCAAGCTCCTGCATGGTAGGAGATCTACCGCTTCTTTTATTTTGGGAGCCACGCGCAAACCGCGTTATAAGCGGATCCGCGCTGTATCGAATCGCACAATAACGGGGTTGAGCTGTATATATACATATCTCAGGCAAAAGGATTTCAAGCAAAAGGTGTGACATGGTGTGCTCATTTGCATGTCATTTCCCAGAATCCCTTACCGCAGTGGAAGCACTGTATGCTGGGGATAATGGTGAAAGGCAGGGTTGCAGACCTGTCTAAGACATGGGAATGTGCTCACAAGTGATCTTTTTATTTGCTTTATGCAATACAGTGAAGGTTTCTTGTCGCCTTTATCCCCCACCATAACTTAAAATGTGTATGGTAAATCCTACCCAGCCTTGAAAATTGCAAAGCCAGCACAACTAACCGCACACTGATGAGACCCAAAAGGTCGAAACAGCTGTCTGTGAGTGAGATCACTGGCTTTGCATCTAAACCCATGCTGTGCTTAAACAGAGCATTTGCTTATAATGGTTCTGTGTAAAAATGGATTTCAGGCAAAAGGTGACACTGTGTGCTCATTTGCATGTAATTTCCCTTCAGTTGATGATCAGGGGAACTGCATTTCTTTACACAGACTATGGTAAACTTATTTGCAATGCTTCCAGCGAAAAACTGGCAGGAAAACAAGCAAGTCTTTTAGGATTCTGATGAAACCTGTTTTTCTTTTCAAAGCAATGTGATATGAAGTCATAATTAGAGCTACATTTCATATTGATTTCTTGACTTTTTTTAAAAAACAGCTGCAAACAGAAGTGGATGGAGAATTCTAGCTTAAGTTAAAAGACATGGACTATAATTACTAATCAGTGCTATTCCATTAGACACCTTCTGGCTCAGGAAGACACCTTGCGGTCTATTCACTTTCACCTCACAGAGTTGCACTATTTAGTAAATATTTACGAGGTTTGTGTAATTAAAGGTTTAGCAGGTTTTGTTATGCTAATAATGTTCGCCCTGAGTGCCAGCAATCGCCACTGTACGTTTGCCTCCTGCTATTGACAGGGTAAGCAGAAAACACCTTTAAGTTCCCTTTGATATCAGTAGCACGTTCTTCCTTCTCTTACAATGTATTTGAAAAATAATTATCACTATACAGTTTATAAGGATTGTATTTACAAAATATGAGTCTATAATGCTATTAAAAACTAATCTACAAAGCTAAACAGTAATCACCCACTGTAATTGTGACTGAGAGTGTATGTGAATGAAAGCTAATTGTGGTTTCTTTTATGATGTATATCAGAAATGATCATGCTATGACGTTCACCTGTCAAAAGAAAAGGCCACAGGGCGTTATGTACAGCTGCAGCGGCTGTTATTCAACTAAATCACGGCGCCGATTTTGTGTGCTCAGCTGTATTCCACGCAGCATGAACGCGGTGCACCAGGCACCCGCGCTTATCGCGATTGCTTTGTTGAATTTCATGGATTCTGTTTCTATGGGTGCAATTAAATGAATGAATTGCAATGTGTACAGTACTGTGCTACTGTGTCAATTTAAGGTGTTTAAAAACCAGAACACTAAAATGCCATTTTCTGCACTCACATCTTAAGGCGGTAAGGTTGGAAGACATCCCGCGTCATGACATGGGTATTCCGATGTACACAACGCGAGAAGTGTTTGAATAACGGCCGCTGCATCTCTATGAATATAGAAATAAGGGCCTCATGCAGAGAGCAGCGCTATTGCAAAAGTCGCCATTTTTTGGGGAAAGTCGCACAGAAAACTGCCGAAAATGGCGAGTAACGGAAAACGCGCCATTTTTTTTTTCCGTTTTCAAAATCTCGCCGCGCGGCTGGCGAGAACCTACATCTCGCCAGCTTTAAAAATATCCTAATGCAGAGAGCCGCGAACGGCATCTAGCGGCTGTTCGCGCCAAGAAAATGTCGCAATTTTCTACTATTTGCCTCACCAAGAAAAGTTGGCAATTACATGGAGCTCGCCGCCTATAGGAAAGGGAAAAAACATGCGCGATTTTTTTTTTTACACATTTCTGCAGCGCGCATCTCTCCAATTCTAACTCGCCACACGCATTAATGCCAAACATTGCAGAAATCGCACATTTCTGCATATGGAGAATAAAACTCTCCAAAAAAGCTACTTTTAATTAAACTCTCCAATTTTTAAATTCGCTGCTCTCTGCATGAGGCTCTAAATCTCTAACATTCTTTGCCCCATCTCTTTTTTATAACTTACATTGTTATTGATTTTTTGCACCGATAATACATAACATTTCATAGTCAGCTTTCATTCTCCTATGTAAATAGTAGTAACACCTCAGTTGATACAGATAAAATATAAGAAGGGGAGAGGTGAGGAGGGGGATAGAGGGGGGGGGGAGGGGGAAGTGTCCGGCTGGTCTAATTTTTGAATCTCTGGTTTTTCTGCCTTCTCCTTCTGAGATCCCAGATATGTTGACTCCTGTGCGGCCCCATAGTCCTCCTATATATTGGATATTCCTGCCACTAGTCAAAGGAGAACGCATTTGGGGCTATCAAAGCAACACCGTTATGGTATTCACTCCTGGGATGTCTGTCTGGGCCAGCCAGGGTGTCCAGACTTTTTGGAATTTATTGCCAGAGTCATTAACTAGACTTGTAAGCTTCTCCATCTGGCACACAAACTAAATTCTGTTTCTAATCTTGGCCACGGTTGGAATCTCGTTTTGCTTCCACAATACTGCTATCTCGCACCTCGTTGCCATTGCAAAATGGGCAATTAACTTAAGTGTAGATCTGGAGATACTGTGCCCTGTGTTTGTTCTAATTTCCTCCCCTGCTTCTCTCTGTGATATGTTTTGATCTATAATTGTCTCCCTCACAAGTCTCTCCTGCTATATCTACAACTACCCATATCCTGATTTGGAACCATGTTTACTAAACATTATTATGTCACAAGACAGCTTACAGTCCATTTAAATTATAGTCTTAAAATTCATATTCAACTGAATAGGGCATAATGTCCAGATTCCCTCCCGCAATAGACCTTTTGGGGCGCAAAGTCAAGAAAAGTTCAGGCCCAGAACTCGTAGGAACTAGAATCCCCCATGAGACCAGCAGTCAGCTTAGCTTAGGGTATATAAACTTCACCCAGCCTGCTACAGTAGTTGTTGCTTGTCAACCTTTTTGTTCCTTTTGCACCTAGCTGAGTTGATATTGCAGACACCTTTTTGTTTGCTTTTTGTGTAACTACACCTTGGTGTGAGCATTAAACACTATCTATTTAATTTATTCCAGTCTTTTGTTGTTTTTGGGGTTCCGTGTTACCAGCATCAGAAAGTGTTTTAGGGTAGAGCATCACTTAGGAAGAGACATCTTAGCCAATATTTACTATCAAACTTTCTTCCCTTGCCCTTGTGTTACATTGTGATATCTCTTCCAGTAGGGCATTCTATTTGTGACCTCTATGTGCCTTCTGTTTTCTATTTCTAGTATAATTGTTGCCCCCCAAAACTCTGCTAGCATCTTTTTCTTCCTGAATGTCAATGTGCAATGTCTTCACACCTTCCAAACCTGTTGTCAAATTCAATTGTATGTGTTTAAATATAACAAGACTTACTGTCCACGGCGACAACAAAGAAGAAAATCTCTCCAGTGTCAGGGGCAGTGTCTGCCACGATTGGGCTGCTGGAGATCCGTGCTTCTGAATGGGACCCACAGAAGCATTAATCCTAAAGTGCCGTGACCACTGCGGTCGTGTGACTACACGTATTAGCGGCACCAAAGACACAAAGAGGCCTATTCACCAAACTTCGATAAGTGCATTCATGCTGGTTAAGTGCCCTTTTCAAGCGATATTGCATGTGTAGCTATTCACAAAGTTTCGATAACAGGGCAATATCACATAAAAACGGCTTTTTAACGAGCTTTTACACACTGTCTATTACAAGCCACACGGTAGCTGAAAAAATGCCCAAACTCGCATTTTTTTTGCCGGTAACTGCTATTCACTAAGCTCTGAGCTCATTAAATACTCACATTCGTATCTAGCAATCGAGATCGGAAATGCGTTTAGCATCTAACAGATTTTATTGTATTTTGACCATGTGATGTTATTTACTATTTTTACCATGTGAGGCCTTTCCTTTTTGGGAGTGCAGTGACGTCATCAAAAAGGAAGGGAGGCATGATACCTGATTGGATATCTTCCCCCCCTATTTGATGACATCACATCTCTCCAAAAAAGGAAAGGCATCACATGGTATATCCACCAATGTGATTGGTTGGTGTATCATATGATGGCTTCAATTTTTTGTTTTGCTGAAGTGATGTCATCTTAAAGGGAGGGAAGCATATCCTACCTGATTGGCTAGCTTCCCTCCCTTTAAGATGATGTCACATCATTAAAAAAAATGGAAGACATCAAATGGTATATCCACCTATTGGATTGGTGGGTGTAATCTTTGTCAGTCAAATGTGACGTCACAGGCCTTATAGAAGGCCTGTCACGTCTCATTTGACCCCAAGAAGTCGTCAGATCAACATCTCCTATCCTGGACCTGTTGGATTACTAAGAAGAAAGAAGAAAAGAAGGAAGATAAGAAGAAAAGAAAGAAGAAAGAACTTACCGGAGACTCCTCTGCAGTCAACAGAGGATTATGGGATTCTGCGCATCAGGCTGATGGCATGTTTAAATCTCCTGCGTCGGATGACCGGGACATTTAAACAATGCAGTGAGAAACCGGCCTCCCATACAGGGGCCTGTAACTTGGGAAGCAGGGGGTCTCTGAGGCTGAAATAAATGTGGTTGAGCTCCAGAGATACCCTGCTTCAATACTACAGTATGTTATTCAAATTTAAATTAAAACTGCGCTATTGCGTGTAAGAGCTATGCAGGGAGAGACAGCATCTGTCTGTGCAGCTCTCTCTGTGCAGCTCTTACAGACTGCTGGAGCGACATTTATCTCATCAAGCAAACGCAGATTAATGCGATTTGGCTTTTTTTAGCGCATAATAAAAAAGGTGCTATTTTTCTTAGTGAATACCGTTTTTACACAATTTCATATCTTGTGGTAAGAACATGCCAATCTGATCAGTAATGCATTGAACTTTTCGAAGTTTAGTGAATACTGTAGGCCCCACAGTACAACTGTATCTATTTTTTTTAGTGCACCACCCAGAAGACCTTTCGGTGGTTATTGTTTAAAACGGACTTGAATGGGAGTTTGTGTGGGATAGTACCTCGATCGGCACTATTGCAGTTTAATAAATAACCCCTTTAGGGTCTGGGGTTGGTTCTTTGTATCATCAATCAGCACAGTTTATACAGTTGATTCTTTTCTCCACCAGTCAGTGACTAGGATTCCATCATTTCTTAAGGACTCTGGTTATTTCCTGGGTAGGAATAATACAAGTAGTAAATTATCTGAAGTTACTTATCTGGTCACCCTTGACATTGATCATTAAACACCAACATTGATCATTAAACACCAACAGGTTCGAACCTCTGAGCCTTTTTGAACTAGTGAGGCCACCGTCTAGGAGCAGGGCAGAGGAGCAAAGGACCATACCTGGACGCGGGTTGAGTGTACCTGCGCACCACGCGCCCTGGAAACGAATCTCCTGAGGACTGGTTGGCGTTTTTTCATTCCCCAGCCCCTTTGGTGTTAGACCTAAGGGTTTTTTTCTGTTTTTATTCGTTTTTTATCTTGTTTTAATAAAGTTAACACGCCATTTGGACTTTGTTTCTGAGTGCTTCTTTCACCTGGTGCAAATACACGGAGGATTTGCTACATTTCAGCATTGGGACACAAAGGAAAGATACCATTCCACGTGGGGGCTCACACGTGGCCGTGTGAGTACTATAGTATTATTTTTATTTCCCCATTTCCCTAACCCTGATCTCCTTTATCTTTACAGGAGTATCCCTTGTATTTATTTATTTATTTTGGATGCGGAAAGGATAGATACCTTCCTCGAGATTGCACCCACATTTGCCCGTGTGAGTGTTTGCAGGAGTTTATTTCTGCATTTTATATATATCCCTGTTATTCATTGGAATTAATCGTGGCCCCTCTGAAATTGCATTGTCTCTGAAACAATTTTTGTGTTATCAATTCTTTTTGAGGGATACTTCGCATTTAACGGCAGCTGGCTACTTGAAGAACCCACCATCAAGATTCAAGAAGAAGAAAAGAAATTTCGTATAAAGAGGATACAGAAGGAAGAAGAAGAAGAAAAGAATCCTTGATGTGATAGCACTTACACAAGGCCGTGTAAGTGTCTTTTATATTATACACTCCATTATCAGCCCATTTAACAACTTGGGGACTTACATCCCAGAGCTGTATAATTTGTTATTATTTAGTGTGCCTCAACCTGTGCTCCCCCTTTTTTCTCCTTTATCTCCATTCATTTGGAGTGCCTGGATTTTTCACTTATTTGCATGTTACAACAATTATTTCAACGTGGTACAAAAAGCTATAGTATATCCCCTGCATATATATCATTGTAAAGGCTCCCTTTATCCCTATTGCATTTGAACAATTAATAAGAATGTTCTAATTAAGTCAATCAGCACTTCGAGATACAAGGGTTTTATGACATGACATTTCACCCTGAACACTTCAAAACACTTTGGGGGCGATTCACTAAGCAGTGAAAAGTCCCTTTAAGTGAGATAAATGCCCTTTAAGTACGATAAGGCCTGCAGCGCGATTCACAAAGCAGAGATAACACTACAGTATCGAGCTTAAAAGGCATTTTTCAGAAAAAAAAGCTCATTGACAAAAAAAGTCATACGATCAGCCAAAAAACTGCAAATGCACCGTTTTTTTGCCAGTCGCCGCAATTCACAAAGGAGTGATAAGTAAATCGTACTTTAAAAGCTCACTATTTCTTTTCACCAGCTAAAGGCTGGCGCAAAAGAGATGGAAACAGTCTCAAAAGCATTGTTTACATTTTTTTTCAGCACAGCATTAATATAATAGGCCGGTGGGGGTCCCCAGGTGGTCCCCACGGGTATCCATGGGCCCTCGGGTTGTCCCCGCAGGTGTCCGGGGCCCTCAGGTGGTCCCCACGGGTGTCTGGGGTTCCCCACTGGCTTGTGGAACCAATCCTGTGCCCAAAAAAACATAACAGCTAACACTTAGAAATAAATACACCACCCCTCCCCCACCGCCCCCTAACACATACAGTACAGTACAATAATTGACAAAATTACTATTATCCAGATTGGATAATAGTGCATTTGTCCATTTAAAATACAACATTAGGCAGCAGAAATAAAGTAAATAAAACTTACACTCACCCCTGCCAGGCTGCCATGATGAAGGCCGTCCTCATCCTCATCTTTGTCCTTGTTCTCCGTTGCTACAAACAATGAAGTACAATAACAAATACAATCTAAAATCCCCTAGCCCCTTAATCACCTTAGCGGTTAGTAACCACTATTGTAATTAAGGGGTTAATCCACCCTCCCCCACTGCACACCCAAGAGGCCTAACTACCCTCCCCAAGCAACTACCACCGTCCTCCACCCATTCATTGGTACAGTGGGTACATCATGCCCAAATAATATGGGCCTGATTTACCCCTATAACAATAAATTGTGAATTAAACAAAAAACAGGCCCAAAATAAAACACATTACATAGCCAAATGCCAATAAAGCAATTGATTGGCTCTGTGGGTACATCATGCCCATATAATATGGCATGATTTAACACTATGCCAGTCAATGGTCAATCAAAAAAATAACCACCACAAACAATAGCCAATGTAATCAAAACAAGCACCAAATAAACAAGAATAAAGAAGTAAACACAACAAAATTAGCACCAATCTTTCAAATACCAAATAAAGACCACAATAAGTCATTAAAACACCAAAACAAAACCATCAAGAAACGAAATAAAGCTAAAAATAAATACCATCATTCAAATTAAAATTAGCCAAAATAATACACTATTAAAAAGCAAACACCAAAAGGCCCCCTGAAATAATCCATTGAAAACACCACCAAAAATAACAGCACACAAAATCCAAACACAAAATAAATAGCATTAAAAAGAAATATCACAGTACCAAAATACATTTAAAAAACATAAAAGCAAGCATTTGCACTAATAACCATTGATTGTCGTATGTATGTATACACATTTGCAATCAATGGGCAATCCCACAAAATTACATCAGAATAAAAAAAAAAGAAAAAACCTGTAAAATAAAATAACATACATTCAATATTTTTTCTTACCTTTTTAGATGTCTTTACCCTCCGATTCTTGGGGTCTCCGGAAGCTCTCAAACCAATCCACGATCCCAAACAACAACGGGCCACAGGTTAAAAAAAATCCAACGTCCTTTTCTTCATCTGTTAACTGTAATCCATTTTGAGGTCTTCTAGCTTCTTCTTCTGTATCTTCTTCATCTTCATCTGTAACATGCTTGTAATCCTATTGGTGGAGGAGGTCCTCCCTCCTTGGCTTCTTGTCGTCAAATGAGGCTGCACAGGCTTTTATAGGCTTTTGACGTCACATTACAGTGCAAATGGTTCACACGCCATCTGATTGGCCTGTGAAAACCATGTGCCTTTTTTTTTTTGGTGACATTTTGTACAGTAAAGGGAGTGAAGCCAGCCAATCAGAATGGCTCTGTGTCCTTTCCCTTTAATATGACATCACCAAAAGCAACATGGCTGCTGTAATATGGTACTTCAGCTAATCCGATTGGGAGATGTATATCCCGAATCTTAGTGGTTGTAGTAGACCATGTGACTCCATTTGGATGACATCACATCCCTTCCCAAAAAGTCACATGCTCTACTACAATCAATCAGATTGGGGATATACATCTCCCAATTGGATTGGCTGAAGTAATATCGGATTGGCTTCACTCTCTTTACATGACGTTACCAAAGAAAATGTTTAAAAGACACATGATTTTCACAGCCAATCAAAGGTGTGTGAACTATTTGCACTCAAATGTGACGTCACAGGCCTATAAAAGCCTGTGCAGCCTCATTTGATGACAAGAAGCTGAGGAGGGAGGACCTCCTCCTCCAATAGGATTACAAGGGCATGCCTGCTGAAGATGGATGAAGATGAAGAGTATACAGATGAAGAAGAAGAAGAAGATACAGAAGAAAAAGCTAGAATACCCCAAAAGACCTCAAAATGGATTGCAATATACAGATGAAGATAAAGAAAGAAGAAAAGGATTTTGGATTTTACCTATGGCCCGTTGCTGTTTGGGATCATGGATTGGTTCGAGAGCTTGCGGAGACCCCTGGAATCGGAGGGTAAAGACATCTAAAGGTAAGGAAAAAATTTGAATGTATGTTATTTTTCTTTTACAGGTTATTTCATTGTATTTTTCTTGGTATTTGATTTTTTTTAATGACCATTCATTAGCACTGTATGTATGTATGCCTCTTTATGGATATACATACATACAGGGACAAGCAATGGTTGTTTTGCTAAATGCTTAGTTTTATGTATTTTAAATGTATTTTGGTTCTTTGTTTGGACATTTTTGGCCTATTTATTTTTTATTTTGATTTACCTTTTTAGTGGTGATTTAAAATGTTTATTGCTCGGTTATGTTTGGTGTTTGCTTTTTAATAGTGTTTCATTCTTTGTGTTTTGATTTTGAATGATGGTGTTTATTTGGAGCTTTATTTTATTTATTCATGTTTTTGTTTTGGTGTTTTAATTGTTTATTCTGGTCTTTATTTTGGATTTGATTAATTGATTGGTGGTAATTTTGTTCTATTTACTTCTTTATTTGTTTTTATTTTGTGATTGTTTTGACTGCATTGGATATTGCTGTTGATTATTATTTTTTAGGTTAACCATTGACTGGCATAGTGTTATGTCATGCCCATATTATATGGGCATGATGTACCCATTGTGCCATTCAATTGTTTTATTGGTATTAGTAATGTGTTGATGTTTCAATGTAATGTGTTTTTATTTGGGCCTGTTTTTTATTCCTTTACCATTTATTGCTATAGTGATAAATCATGCACATATTAAATCAACATGATGAACCCACTGTACCAATGAATAGGTGTAGGGTGGTGGTAGTTGCCTGGGGAGGGTGGCTAGGCCTCCAGGGTGGATAGTGGGATAGGGTGGGTTAACACCTTAATTACCCTAGCGGCTATTAACCGCTAGGGTGATTAAGGTGTTAGGGGACATTAGATTGTATTTTTGATTGCATTGTTTGTGGTAACGGAGGACATGGGCGGTGATGAGGATGAGGACAGCCTTCATTGTAGCAGCCTGGCAGGGGTGAGTGCAAGTTTTATTTACTTTATTTATGCTTGTTAATATTTTATGTGAAATGGGCAATTTCACTATCTGGATAATAGTAATTTTGCCCATTACTGTACTGTATCTGTTATGGGGGAGGGGAATGTATTTATTTCCAAGTATTTTTTTTTTGGGCAGAGGATTGGTACCAGAGGCTAGCAGAGACACCCTGATACACGGGGGGACCACACGAGGGCCCCCACCAGCCTATAGTAACCTTCCTATGCTTAAAAAAACCTTTTTATGTATGTTAGGGGGGTATAGGGGTTGTTTTGGGCCCTTGGGTGGTGGGTAGCACATATTGCAAGGCTTATTGGGGGCAATTGCGGTTCAGCTCAGGAGACCCCCTGCTCATGTACACTAGTATCAAAACACGTAAAAATATGAAAAATAGGAAGCGCACTGCCAACAAAACGGGAGGAGGCTCAAGGGTTAAAAATAAAAAATCCTTTATTCCATAACAGGATCAGACAGAAAAGCCCCCAGACATGTCCAACAGCACCACACCTACGCGTTTCGGGCCGTATGCCCTTTATCAAGGTGTATACTGCTGCTAAAAAAAAACAGTACCTAAATACCGGTCCAGTTCGCGCTAATGAGTGACATCACGGAACTTCAAATAATCCGCTACCTGCTACTTCGTGTGGAGCCTCTCATTGGGTGGTGTGTGCCCCAAACTAGAATAACTTTATTTACACTAAACAAGTGTTCTCCCAACCTCTAAGAGTGAACAGCCTTTGAACAAAAACTTTATTGGCCATTCCAAAGGGAAAACTTTATTGATGCTCACACTAACATCTCTGTATGTAAAGTATCGTGACATCAGTCACTCGGCAAATACTAACAGGTACATGTAAAAAAAAAACTAAAAACACAAGTGTAAACATAACTATTGAAGATATGTGAACACTAGCATACATTAAAAAAAGAAAAAAACATACTTAGTAAAGACATATAAAAAAATATGTAAAAAAAACCATGATAATCTACCTACAGGGTTACTATGTATATGTCCTATACAGACCTGGTCTTATATGTGTAACGGGTATTCCCCCACCCAATCGCAGATTATAGTGTGGGTGTGGAGAACGTACAGTGTTACCAGCGTGTGATGCGTTATCTGTTGGCTCACTGGAGGGCTGAGCTTCCGCCAAGGGGAACCTGGGGCAATAAGATACTATGAGTAACCACTTACTCGGTGCAGCGCCTCCACCTGTGATGATTCCTAGCAGAGCAGGAATTGTTCCTTGCAGGACATCATACAATAACCATATAAACGATATGTGAGATAACCAACTACCTTTTACTTTGAAACAGCATACAACACATATATTATCACACTGAATATAACAGGTGTCCCTCCCCACAGGCAACACTGATTGCGGCGTCACCCCGAACCTTTCCCAACACAGGATGATCCCACCCAGTGTCCAGTAGTTCCCACCCAATGTCCCGCACTCTTGGAGAGAATGTGGGTGACTGCGCAGTCACTATTAAACTAAGGGCCCGTTGGTGCACTTGTGGATTTGATAGTACCTGCCCGAGCACGGATCTCCAACTGGCTTCACAAAGGATCCGACGACCGAAGAACACCGGAACCACCTCCAGGGCGATCCCACCCGGAGGACTGCAACAGCCGCAACGAAGAACTGCGCCCACTCGCTGCACGGTGGCGCAGCGTCCGCTGTGTCCCTATATGGTTCCTTCTGAACTACAGTGACACGCTCTGTACTATAGGCCGTCCCTATCTGTACAGCAACCTGTAATGGCTTTGGGGAAAACTCCTAGGGGCCTACGGGGTAGCCTATCTTATGCAGGGGTCCCTGACCCCCTGCGCCCGCACTACCTCCTCCCGTACTACCCAAGTCCCCTCTGCCTCACTATTAACTAACTGGTCCCAGCGCCTGCAGCAACAAGCTGTGACCCACTGGATGCTTGCAGCCAACGTGCTGCGCAACACTGTGCCTGCTTGTCAGACCTCATGGCACTGACAGCCGTGACTCTGACAAGACAGCACACTGACACTAAGGGCAGTGTCCCTATCTTGGGCCGTCCCTGATCAATTACCCACTAACCTGGTGGGGAGTTGGGGCCTACCTGGGGTGTGGGCACCTATCTGGGTGCAGGAGTTGCACTCGCTCCCCGCACCCTTCCTTCCCTCAGAGCTCCCTGCTCCAACTGGCTACTGTGGCCTCAGTGCGCGAAATGTATCCACTCTGCAGGGACATCTTAAGCCCTATTGGCTCCCTGGCATCACGTGGGGCACGCAGAGGCTCATTGGACTCGTAGTCCCTGCTCAGAGCCTTCCCTGGTAGCCTAGGGTTTCGCGGGCTCCTATCTGTGCATGCGTGAGCTATCTGGTGGCCTCCCGGCGCTCCTAGCCCTTGCGAATACGCAACACACTTCACAATGGCGTCTCCCTGCTCCGCGAGCCGCCGGGACCCTAGCGATGCGATCGCGGCCCTAGCAACAGCCCGATCGCGTCCCCGGCAACCTGCCGCAAGCAGGGGAAGATGCACTGCTCCCTCCTCCAGCCCCCACCCTTGAAAGCAGCCGTCGGGTCCGTCGCTGGTTCCGGCGGCACCCGCGACCATGCTGCTCCAAGGGAGGGGGGTCTCTAGGACCGGATGGAGTCCAGAGATACACTCTCCCCCTGGTGAAAAACCCAACGTCCCCGCTTGAGGAACGACATCAATCGGCATGAGGTTATACAATGAAAATGCAGTGCATAATATGTACAACTTATCACTTGTGACTTTAAACATCAGGTTACAATGCACTTCACACCAATTAACCGAAGCGAGCTGAGACCATTTGTGGGGTGCCCCTAACTGATCAAATGGGGGTACCTCACTTTTGCTTCCGTGAGCCTCCCCCAGTAAAACCTCTTGGAGAGTACACTCTGGGGTAACAGTCATGGGGTTCTTACTATTTCCTCCCCCTGGTGGATGGAATAGTAGCATGTCTTTTAACCAGGCCTTTACCCAGCCATCCGCGGCATGGAGGCGGTAGACCAGGAGGCCAGGACCTTTCCCGCGGTCCACTACTAGGCGAATGGGCCGCTCCTTTTTGGCCTGAAAGGAGGCAAATTTCCCTAAATCCTTCTCAATACCGTCTTTGTCTCTACACACTTGCGAGGGTTCCACTGGGAAGCGAGCAATGGACAATGTCTCTTCCCTCACAATCTCGGTGTCACCTGGCAAGGGGTAAAGGGTAGATACCTTACCACTGCGGTGATTCCCGGTGGCCAACAGGTCCTCGGGGACGCTATCAGTTCCCACCTCGGCTGTCTTGGGACCTGTCCACAACACTTCTGGGACAGTCCACTCACTGTCTCGAAACTCGGGAGCGTTGGATCCCAGTCCTGGGACCATTTGGGTTGGAGCGCACGGGCTCTCACTCAGATCCGGAACCTTAATTCTGGCCTTTTTCACGATCACCTCCATCGGAGCCTGAGGGGAGTTAGTAGGTTCCTCACCACTCCGCTGGCTTGCGATGGGCTTCTCTTCATCTGGAACACTGTCAGGTAGGTAGGGGTCCACTCGCACCACCGGACAGCTACCTTCTAAGGAGGACACATCCGCCAGGACGCGATACAGAGGGGAGCCATTCACCCTGGTGACCAGCCTTAAGGAGCTATCGTGCTCCGCGGTCACCTGGAGGCTTACCCCCAACACCCCTGGGGCAGTCAACTCACAGTTGTCTTTATCAGAAGGTACTGATCCCACGCCTGGGACAGATGGTACCTTTGTAGGCTGGACTGGCCTTTGTAGGGCACACAGGCCCATATCAGGATCCACTGCCACTGAGGTAGGTGGCTCAGTGGCTTCACTAGAGTGGTCCGCTGGCAGGCGCATCACCACGGATGGTTCGCTTGGTTCCGTAGCTAGCTGGGCAGGTGATTCCTGCTCGGGAACCGGGTCTAGAATGTTCACTTTGGCACACGGGCCCTCCACAACCTCCACAGCTGGTCGTTGGTCACGGAAAGCACTAAGTAACTTCTCTCTGAAGAAAGACTTAACTTCAGCACAACTCATAGTAATATAGAGGTCAGGCTCCTCCTCCTCTGCGGGTTCTACAGGCGGGGGCATAGGTTTTCCCGCCAATCCCGGACAAGTTTCTTCGACACAATTTAGGGCAGGTTTGCAGTCAGCAGCACATGCTCTCCCCTGTTTTGGCGGTTCTGTCGACCGCAGTAGCACGGGTGTCATGAGCGGTGACCTGCAGATGGCACAGTGGAGGCCCCAGATTGCTTTACAGAATGAACAGTCACATTTGTTACAGACACATCATATGCACTCCTCCCCGGTCCTCTTGCACACCTGGGTCTCTATCAAGTGCATCACATAGTCACAGTCCAGGCTACCAGCCCAACCCAATACTTTTTGAAAGCACTGGCACAACACAAAGGATACGTTTCCTCCCTCTGTCGGCCAGAACCCATACAACGGAGAGTCTGATTTACTGGGCATTTCAGGGTACACCACATTACAACCGGAACCGGGCGAGCCTTCGAACCACAAGCTGGACGGACCCACGCCTTCAGTTATATCTTGTCCTATACTCACTAACACGGAGCAATACTCCTTGTCCTCCCAATGTTGATCTAACACTGCTATGTTGGCAGCACCCCAGAGATTAGGGTGTTGCCTCAAGGCCGCTCGTATATCCGATGATGGAGTATCTACAGGGACGCGGCACACCGCTAGCGTGTAGAGCAGCGGCACTTGCAACTCTATGGCCCAGGCGAGGACATTGTGTCCAGACTTTACGACCATGGTGAAAAATAGGGAGGGGACAATTTGAAAAAAATGGAACAGGGCACCCCAGGTCTATCTCAGCAGCGCCTCCAAATGTAACGGGTATTCCCCCACCCAATCGCAGATTATAGTGTGGGTGTGGAGAACGTACAGTGTTACCAGCGTGTGATGCGTTACCTGTTGGCTCACAGGAGGGCTGAGCTTCCGCCAAGGGGAACCTGGGGCAATATGATACTATGAGTAACCACTTACTCGGTGCAGCGCCTCCACCTGTGATGGTTCCTAGCAGAGCAGGAATTGTTCCTCGCAGGACATCATACAATAACCATATACACAATATGTGAGATAACCAACTACCTTTTACTTTGAAACAGCATACAACACATATATTATCACACTGAATATAACAGGTGTCCCTCCCCAGAGGCAACACTGATTGCGGCGTCACCCCGAACCTTTCCCAACACAGGATGATCCCACCCAGTGTCCAGTAGTTCCCAACCAATGTCCCGCACTCTTGGAGAGAATGTGGGTGACTGCGCAGTCACTATTAAACTAAGGGCCCGTTGGTGCACTTGTGGATTTGATAGTACCTGCCCGAGCACGGATCTCCAACTGGCTTCACAAAGGATCCGGCGACCGAAGAACACCGGAACCACCTCCAGGGCGATCCCACCCGGAGGACTGCAACAGCCGCAACGAAGAACTGCGCCCACTCGCTGCACGGTGGCGCAGCGTCCGCTGTGTCCCTATATGGTTCCTTCTGAACTACAGTGACACGCTCTGTACTATAGGCCGTCCCTATCTGTACAGCAACCTGTAATGGCTTTGGGGAAAACTCCTAGGGGCCTACGGGGTAGCCTATCTTATGCAGGGGTCCCTGACCCCCTGCACCCGCACTACCTCCTCCCGTACTACCCAAGTCCCCTCCGCCTCTCTATTACTTAACTGATCCCAGCGCCTGCAGCAACAAGCTGTGACCCACTGGAGGCTTGCAGCCAACGTGCTGCGCAACACTGTGTCTGCTTGTCAGACCTCACGGCACTGACAGCCGTGACTCTGACAAGACAGCACACTGACACTAAGGGCAGCGTCCCTATCTTGGGCCGTCCCTGATCAATTACCCACTAACCTGGTAGGGAGTTGGGGCCTACCTTGGGTGTGGGTACCTATCTGGGTGCAGGAGTTGCACTCGCTGCCCGCACCCTTCCTTCCCTCACAGCTCCCTGCTCCAACTGGCTACCGTGGCCTCAGCGCGCGAAATGTATACACTCTGCAGGGACATCTTAAGCCCTATTGGCTCCCTGGCATCACGTGGGGCACGCAGAGGCTCATGGGACTCGTAGTCCCTGCTCAGAGCCTTCCCTGGTAGCCTAGGGTTTCGCGGGCTCCTATCTGCGCATGCGCGAGCTATCTGGTGGCCTCCCGGCGCTCCTAGCCCTTGCGCATGCGCAACACACTTCGCAATGGCGTCTCCCTGCTCCGCGAGCCGCCGAGACCCTAGCGACGCGATCGCGGCCCTAGCAACAGCCCGATCGCGTCCCCGGCAACCTGCTGAATGCAGGGGAAGACGCGCTGCTCCCTGCTCCGGCCCCCACCCTTGGAAGCAGCCGTCGGGTCCGTCGCTGGCTCCGGCGGCACCCGCGACCGCGCGGCTCCAAGGGAGGGGGGTCTCTAGGACCGGATGGAGCCCAGGGCTACATATGTCTTTACTAAGTATGTTTTTTCTTTCTTAATGTATGCTAGTGTTCACATATCTTCAATAGTTAGTTTCAGTCTCGGGGACACCCTACTTCAGGCCTGCACAACTCCAGTCCTTGAGGGCCACAAACAGGCCAGATTTTCAGGATATCCCTACTTCTGCACAGCTGGCTCAATTAGTGGCTCAGTATGACTGTGAGCTATGCTGAAGTAAGGATATCCTGAAAACCTGGCCTGTTTGCAGCCCTCAAGGACTGGAGTGCAGGCCTGTCCTTCTTCATGAGATAGAGGCCCCGTTATGGGGTGCCGGTATCCCCCTGTATGATTTAAATCCCCCGGTCACATGATGCAGGAGATTGCAAAGCACAGGGGATATCAGCACCCCATAACAGGGCCTGTATCTCATGAAGTAGGGGGTCCCCGAGGCTGAAACCAATGCGCTTCATCTCAGTAAACCCCCTACATATGTACACTAGTAAAATGTATATTTATACTGTACGATTTTCTATCAGCTTTCGCGCTTTAGAATCTTAAGCACAATAGCAGGGGGATAAAGACCAGCTCGCGCGATCAGGCATCGTTTTTTATCGTGTGATTACAAATTTCCCAATCGGGACGCAAAAACTCACTGCTTAGTGAATCGCTCCCTTTGTGTGTGAAGCAGTTAATCTAACAAATGCCTTTTGAAAAGCAGCATGACATTAGGCTGCTTGCTACGCTACGAGTACACATACAAAGTTCTTTTATTCTAGCTAGCCTTTGTCTTGGTACTGTACACATGAATGTGATCCTATTCATCACATAATTATATAGCTATCAATGTGAAGAATTAACACGGAATACTTTCACATCAAGTTCTGTGGTTACTAACATCAATCTGTTCCAGGAGCTGTATTATTATGTATGATTTGATATTAACAGAATGAAAACAAAGCCTTCGCTGCAATAAAGGCAATATGTGTATTGACTTTGTTCTATCCTCTAATATTCCAGAATAGGACATTTGAATTAAACTATTGGTGTATTCCTGAGGCACACACATTCCCAGCGTCATACTGTAAGCCTGCATACCACGTTCATTTTGGTTTACCTTGATGTGGTATGCAGGCTTATGATGTTTTGGCCAAAGGGTTTAACTAAATAACCAAGTAAATATTATTATTATTATTATTATTATTATTATTATTATTGAAGTATTTAAACTTTATACTTATTACTTTATATGTTTTGTCAATTGGATGTAGCATTGGGCATCCCTGTTTTTTGTTTGTATTCCCGAGGCAGAAAATTATTCTTGAATCTTTTGAGGTAAAACCGGTTATAAATTGCACCCACTGTTTATATTTATCATGTGTATTTCAAAACCCTCAGATAATCGGATTTCATTCGCTTTTTGCCATTGAATGCCAACAGCAGCTATTCCATCTTGGACTATGGCGGTTATTCATGAAACTGTGATAATGACTATTGTGGTAGCATCACCATGTGATAATAATACCCCGACTGGATAATGGCTAGAACTAACCTATTATACTGTAGGAGAAAACCACTGAAAAATTGAACATTTGAGACATCATTTTAGCTAAAGGCACTAATATGCCGACCTAATATTAGAACATGTAAACATTGTGGTAGCATAAACAAAAGAAAAAAAATAGACAAGCGCTAAAACCACAAATGTAAAATATTAAAACAAACTTGCAGCGATAGACATGGGGAGGCATTGAAGGGTTATGTTGAAGTGTTTAGTGAGTATTGATGTGGCGTTCCCCTTTGTTATCTAGGGCTGTCTGTTTCTTTTCACATTGCCCATGTCCTCTCAGCAGAACTACCAGCGAAACACTGCGTCTTTTATCCGAGCGATGCTGTGGGGGCATTTGTGCAAGGATATATAGCTCCCATTTTCTTTATTTTGGGCTAGTGCAGTTTTCGTTGGGCATATCTTGTTTTTGCATGTATATGGGCATTGGAACATTTTCAATAGTTGGTGTAACATATTTCAGACATTCTTTGACTACATTTCAGCAAAATGTTTTTTCCCATATGATGCTAAATAAATTCAGAAGCAGGTTTTCACCAAAGCTGGCAAGTTTCATCTACATGCATGGGTCATATCCAAATTATTAATTGCAAAACTGGTGCCTACTGCATCAGATTTTATCTAGAAAAATTCATTTACCTTTTAACTAGATTTTTTGTTTTATATACAGTATGTGGTGCACTTTTTGCCATGTTGTCTAACTATATTAATATGGTTGTGCAGACATACAGTATAATGTATATATACATACATACTGTGTATATATATATATATATATATATATATATATATATATATATATATATATATATATAATCAAAAAATAAATAGATGATACCGTTCTGTGGCTAACGAAATGCTTTTATTTGTGCGAGCATAATAAAAGTATTTTGTTAGCCACAGAACGGTATCATCTATTTATTTTTTGATTATTGAAGCTCGGCTAACACGGTACTGATACCTCGAAACAGCTGTCTGTGGGTGGTTTTCTGGGTATGCACCTTAACCCTGGCTGTGCTCAAAGCTGTGACCATGCAGCAAGCTTAAGCCTATAGGGAACCATGTTAAAAATGGTTATTGAGGCAAAAAGTGACACCGTGTGCTCATTTGCATGCCATTTCCCAGAATCCCTTGCTGCAGTGGAAGTGCTGTATGCTGGGTGATAATGGGGAAAGGCGGGGTTGCAGACCTGCCTAAGACATGCAGATGAGCATACAGTTATATTTGCATATTTGCTTTCCTGTGGAGGGTTTTTGTCACTTTTTTACTCACCATAACTTAACTCAGTATTATGGTTTAGCCTATCCCATAAGCCTCTCTTGCATTCCCAATAAAATCAACCCCACACTGATGAGACCCATCAAGGTCGAAACAGCTGTGTAGCTGAGACTGTGCCCCCTTGGCCTTGAGTCATCGTTCCGGAAGGGACTTAAGACTCATGCTGCTATTAGGGGGGTACGCCATCTCAGGCAGCGGGAGGTGATCAGGAGCGGACAAGGAGAGAGAGATGGCGAAGGGCCGGCGCCTTGGCCTTGGGGGATCGTCCTAACAGACTTTACCCCCTTGCTGCTATAAGGGTGCCGCTCCGGAGCCAAGAAGTGATTGGCGGACAAGGACGAGAGCAAAGGCGTGGACGGCAGATGGTGATGGAGGGGACAACGAAGAACACCCTCAGGTTTCTGGTGGAGACGGCCTGGAAAGATCGAGTGGGACGTCGCTTTATCGTGGAGGAGGTGATGAGAGACTTACTCAAGGTGGAGTTTGAAGAAATCTTTGTTTACTGGAGTACCGGAAGCAAGGGATCTTTGATTTGGCCTTCTTTCAGGAGGCAGACTGCTGGAAGGCGTATAAAAGATGGAAAGAAAGTGCTGGAGATCCAAAGATGCTGGGAATCAGCGTGTTGCCCCAGTTTTTGCTGAGAGAAAGACCGGTGATTGTACAGATGAATAATGCCTTTGTACGGAAGGAAACGATTGTGAGTTTTTTGAAGCACTTTTGTACAGTCGTTAAAGGTGGTGCAGAACAAAGAAATTAATATGGAATGTTCAATGGTGAAAGAAAGTTCTGGGTTTGCCTTGGGCCAGACCCGGAGGGAGTGGGAGGGGTGACCTACCCTCCTGCCAGGTTTTGTTTTGAAGGGAAGGGAGGCGCTCTGTGGTTTCCAGGGCAGCCCCCTGGACTGGGTGACCACTTATATGACAGAGAAATGCAGGTCACTGCAAAGTGTGATATTTCTAAAAGGAGTAACTTTGACAACGGAGACAAACATTTCACGGGTTTTGGTACTGGGAAGCTAATTGGACAAACGGAAAGCCTAAAGGAGAAGGTGAATCAGGAAGAAAAACAAGGAGAACGGACTATGGACTTTTATGAAGAATTTTTGGGGGAGGGGTTGGAGGGAGGTTTTTTTGGAAAGCTAAGTGTTGGGCTGACAGATATGGTGGAAGACGGTTTTTGTCCAGAGGAAGAGGTGTTAGGTGTGGGTGAGAAAGGAAAGGAAGAGGGTAGTGGAAGACAAGTTTGATAACAGAGAAGAAGATAAGGATGAAGGGAAGGGGGACAGTATGGGGGAGGAGGAAATCAGTGTGCAGAAGGTGGAAACTGAGTCTGAGGGTAGTGGACAGGATAGTGGGGAGGAGAGGGAGGACAGTGGAAATAAGTATAGGGTGACAACAATGGAGGAAGATGAGTTGGGTGCAGGGGAAGAGGAAGAAAATGTAATGAAGGGAGGGGATTTGAGAGAAGGTAAGATTAACGGAAGTTTGAAGAGGTCTTTTGAGGAAAAACGGAAGAGAATTATAAAAAATGTTTCAGCAGGAAATAAGTGATGCAGTTTCGTGGGCTAAAGTTTGCCAGGAGGCAGAAAGGAGTGAAGAGGATGTGAGAAAAGGTTTAGACGAGTTATATAATATGTTTGTACGGGATAGTAAAGATAGATAGCAAGGGGTGTGTATTATGCCATGGAATGCCTTAAACTGAAAAAAATGAAAGGAATGGAGTGTTTTATGTATTGAGTTTTATGAGGCGGATGGTTTTCTTATGTAATGTATGGGTGTTAAAATGTGAAACCAATGCAGTATATTTGTGTACATGGCTACGTTTTCAGAAATTAAGAAACATGAATTTTCTGTTAGGATTAGAATGTATTTTTGTGTGAATTAACAGTGATTTATGATTTGCTGGAAAGTTTCTTATTTGTTCTTGAAAATGTATTATTGATTGAAAAGTTTTCTTATTTACTGTTTGTAAATATGTGAATGTGAATAAACATTTAAAAAAAACAAAAACAAAAAAAAAAGGTCGAAACAGCTGTCTGTGGGTGGTTTTCTGGGTATGCACCTTAACCCTGGCTGTGCTCAAAGCTGTGACCATGCAGCAAGCTTAAGCCTATAGGGAACCATGTTAAAAATGGTTATTGAGGCAAAAAGTGACACTGTGTGCTCATTTGCATGTCATTTCCCAGAATCCCTTGCTGCAGTGGAAGTGCTGTATGCTGGGTGATAATGGGGAAAGGCGGGGTTGCAGACCTGCCTAAGACATGCAGATGAGCATACAGTTATATTTGCATATATATATATATATATATATATATATATATATATATATATATATATATATAAAAGTATACATTACCGCATAGCAGCAAAAAGGGAGACAGCACTCAGGTGAATGAAGATAAATGTATTAAATACAGCACATAACTCCACATTTATTTTCATTCACCTGAGTGCTGTCTCCCTATTTGCTGCTATGCGGTAATATATACTTTTATTATTTATATGGGACATGTACCTATTCATTATTGAATTTCTATTGGAGTGCCAGTGATTTTTTATCACATATATATATATATATATATATATATATATATATATATATATATATATATATATATAAGCAATACGATACCGTTTGGAAACAAAATCAGCAGGCAGCACTCCAGAATTGAACAAACAAGTGTATTGAAAAAATAAACACAAAACCAACGTTTCGGTCCACGAATGGGACCTTGATAAAGCGTGGGTGACCACGCGAAACGCGTAAGAGTGCTCTTTTGCTGTTTTTAATGTGCCACCAATACATTTTTGTACTTAGAACTTGTGCAGTGCTGGTTCATATATTTTCCTCCAAGGCAACTGCACCGCCGCTCACAACTCTTTTGTATGCTGTATCCCCCTGGTAGGAGCACGCCGACAGCACCCGGATCTCCACATGGTCACCAGTGAGTAACTCTATTATCATTGTTACACATTTAAACGTGACTTCTACTGCAATCAAGCTTTTGGTTAGCCACTGACACTCATATAAGACATACCTACTACAAGGCTTTTGGGTGTTTGCAGATAGTGGCTTTTGAGTGACCTATGCAGGGGTTTACATACTGATTACAGTCATTGTGGAATATGGATTTCTGGGCTCATTAAGCTGTTTTGTTTGGAAGAAATGAAGGCTTTAATGCTATGCATTGCACATCCATTACATGGACATTTTCCTGGTTAGCATCGCTAGGGGTTCATTCCTCTATCCCTTCACTGTTAGGTAGGTCTGCAACCCTGCCTTTCACCATTATCACCCAGCATACAGTGTTTCCACTGCAGCAAGGGATTCTGGGACATTACAATATAAAGATGTTTTACTATGAAGGAAAAATTCTTATAAAATCATGTTTTATTTTCTTAGGAAATGCAGTTTATATTCTGTAGGGGTAGTTTATTCTATTAGTAGTCAACAAAAAAGAAAGAGGGAGTTTCATCTTTAATATGTATTTGCCGCTGGCACATTCCTTTTTACAAATGTATCTAATAAAGTACTGTAACACAATCTCCTTAAAGGGACTCTTACATAATAATACTTTAATTTAAAAGGTTATTCACCATGTGTAAAAACATCTAAAAAAAATCATTGCTTACAAAATATCACTGCTTGCTATTTCTAGTCACATCCTTCAAACATAAACGTGTTTGGAAAAGATCATTTTCATTATACAGTCATATAACACAGCGTATTGTAAAAAACAAATAACAACAGATCTACACCTAGTCACTTACGGTATAATATTGTACCTATGATGATTTCAGCACCATAGACAGCACTTAAACACCCCTTAACAAATTTATATGCTCATTCTCAAATATTACACTATAGGACTGTCAAACTTAGTTATAAAATTGGATACGTAGATTTTTTTCCCTTTGAACAATGTATAACTTTAAATAGTCAGCATAAAAACATAAGATATAGTACGTACACCATTCTCCATTTGACAGATATTGTAAGGGTGAAGATAACACAGATAAAAATATACATACGTATATATATTGCATTATATGTTGTGTCATTTTGTATGATGCGCTGGCTTTTCTGTTTTTGTTTGTACAGATAAAAATATAGTTCAGGGAGCTGAATGTCTAAAGAATTATGGAGGAGGCAGCATGGTGGCTTCTTGGATGAGTAAAGGTGGCAGCAGTGTGCCTCAAGAAATCATAAAGCGGAAGACCTCATGCTCCAATACACTGAAAAGGGCTGTTAGGTATTATATTTGATACAGTATAATTAAGTAATAATCCCATTTCTGGCATTTCTGGCCAATAATGCCCTGGCTGGAAGAGTTGAAGGCCTGTGGCCAAGTTGAGGGACTTTAACCCAGCCAGGGCATTATTGGCCAGTAATGCCCTGTTCTGAGGGAATTATTACTATTATAGGCTTTTTTCATACATAATAGAAACTTTATTTAATATTTAACCCTCCCTGCCCGGCTTCAAGGGAGTTTACAAGTTAAAGGTGGTACTACTGTAGCTTCTCAGGGTGCATACCTTAGTCCAAACTGATGGTTGTGGTGGTTGGGCATGGATCTTCCAGATGATAAACAAGGTGTTAAAAGGATGAGCGCCAGGAGTTTTGTAGATTTGAATAACAATAATCTTTATTAACAGCTGTAACATTTTCTTCCTCTCAGAGGCTGATGAGGAGGCACATCACTTATTAAACTGTACATTTCCTTATTATTTTACAATTGTAATTTGAACTGTAACAGCTCTATTATTACTACTACTATATTACTACCCATTTATCTTTCAATTATGACTATTTACAGTATACTGTATGCAGGGCCGCCAACAGAAATCGTGGGGCCCAGGTCAAACATTTTAAGCAGGCCGCCCCCCCCCGTGTCGGCGGTATTGCCCGCCACCCTCCCACCCCCATTTCACACCTCATGAGCCCCCTCTCTTTCCCCCCCTTCTTCCCATGTATTTCTCTCCCTTCCATCTCACCCTCCCGCCTCGCATGTATTTCTCTCCCCTGCTTCTCGCTCTTACTCCCTCTTTTCCTCACTCACCCCCTCTCCTCTCCCTCCATCAATTACCCCATGCTCACTCATTCCATACCCCCCCCAACACACAATTCCCCCACAAGATATATACACCAAAAAACTTCCCATCCCAAAATATATACAACCCCCCCCCCCCAAATGCAAACAAAAACCCCACCTACCCAATACACACACACACACACACACACACACACACACCTTACTGGGAATGTGTGTATATAATACATATATACATATATACATATATAGCAACTGTAAATATTCCTGTATATTCATTTGCATGTCTTAGACAGGTCTGCAACCCTGTCTTTCACCATTATCACCCAGCACACAGCACTTCCACTGCAGCAAGGGATTCTGGGAAATGACATGCAAATGAGCACACAGTGCCACCTTTTATCTCAAGCTCACATTACATGAGCAATCCTTAGCCAATGCATGCTGCTTTAGACGCAGCTTTTAAGCAAGGGCTTGGGAGATGCAAAGCCAGTAAACCCACTCACAGACATGTTTCAACCTTGATGGGTATCATCAGTGTGAGGTTGGTTGCTGGCATTTGCTCAAATGATATAAGAGTCGGTAATCACCACACTTATTAAGGTTATGGTGGGTAAAAAAACGTGACAAAAACCCTCCACAGTAAAGCATAAAGCAACTGTAAATATTCCTGTATATTCATTTGCATGTCTTAGACTGGTCTGCAACCCTGTCTTTCACCATTATCACCCAGCACACAGCACTTCCACTGCAGCAAGGGAATCTGGGAAATGACATGCAAATGAGCACACAGTGCCACCTTTTATCTCAAGCTCACATTACATGAGCAACCCTTAGCCAATGCATGCTGCTTTAGACACAGCTTTATATATATATATATATATATATATATATATATATATATATATATATATATATATATATATATATATATATATATATATATATATATATATACAGTGGTTGACAAATCACCAAAAAATCTACTCGCCACACAAAAAAATCTACTCGCCACCTAGTACCAAACGTGTGCTGCTTGGGCCAATATTTACTCACCCAGGGGTTAAATCCACTCGCCCGGGGCGAGCAAATGTATAGGTCTGTCGAACACTTTATATATATATATATATATATATATATATATATATATATATATATATATATATATATGTAGAGGTATCAGTACCGTGTTAGCCGAGCTTCAATAATCAAAAAATAAATAGATGATACCGTTCTGTGGCTAACGAAATGCTTTTATTTGTGCGAGCTTTCGAGATACACTGATCTCTTCTTCCAGCGATGTTACAATGAATGAAGCAAGGATAACTTAAAAACAGTGTCTCTTGGAATGTTATCTGTGCTTGTCCTTCCCCCGGTGTGGATGTGTTTTATTGCTAGAGGTGTCAAAGGGTAACTGAAAGCAAGTGAAGAAAGAGTGTGTATGTGTATCAGTGTGAATAAGTCCTGTTGGCGAACATTTCTCTGACTCTGGCCATAAGATGAACGATCTGAAGGTTGCCATACTCAAAGGTAATCTTAAAACCCCGAAAGAGAGACGGTTGCATGAATACAAATTTATGCAACTGTTCGGGACACTTAGCAGTGGCCTAAACAGAGATCGAAATTTTATGAGTCATTACTGACACTAGCGAAGTCTCTTCCCATGAGCGCTAAAGGCCATGTCTGTACATACTGTGCTATATGTATGCACACACAGCTGTCTCTCACACATACTAATACTCCTTATTTTTCCATCCATATACACCAATAGGGACCACATAGTATCCACACACACTTTTAGTTGTACTACAAACTCTCACATTTCCACACCCACCCACACCATTTATATCCCTCTCACTCCACACACACCTTGTGTAGAGCACTGTTTATACTGTGGGCTCTCCATTCATTTTTATTCACACTGATACACATACACACTCTTTCTTCACTTGCTTTCAGTTACCCTTTGACACCTCTAGCCATAAAACACATCCACACCGGGGGAAGGACAAGCACAGATAACATTCCAAGAGACACTGTTTTTAAGTTATCCTTGCTTCATTCATTGTAACATAGCCGGAAGAAGAGATCAGTGTATCTCGAAAGCTCGCACAAATAAAAGCATTTCGTTAGCCACAGAACGGTATCATCTATTTATTTTTTGATTATATATATATATATATATATATATATATATATATATATAATCCATATAAAAAATACCCCACGCCCCCCAATCCATGTAAAAAATACCCCAAGCCCCCCAATCCATGTACAAAATACCCCAAGCTGCCCAATCCGCGTAAAAAATACCCCAAGCCCCCCAATCCATGTAAAAAATACCCCAATCCCCCCAATCCATGTAAAAAATACCCCAAGCTCCCCAATCCATGTAAAAATACCCCAAGCCCCCCAATCCATGTAAAAATACCCCAAGCCCCCCATTTCATGTAAAAATACCCCAAGCCCCCCAATCCATGTAAAAATACCCCAAGCCCCCCAATCCATGTAAAAAATACCCCAAGACCCCCAATCCATGTAAAAATACCCCAAGACCCCCAATCCGTGTAAAAATTACCGCAAGCCCCCCAATCCGTGTAAAAAATACCCCAAGCCCCCCAATCCATGTAAAAATACCCCAAGCCCCCCAATCCATGTAAAAAATACCCCAAGCCCCCCAATCCATGTAAAAAATACCCCAAGCCCCCAATCCATGTAAAAAGTACCCCAAGCCCCCCAATCATGTAAAAAATACCCCAAGCCCCCCAATCCATGTAAAAAAAATACCCCAAGCCCCCCAATACATATATATAAAAATCCAACTTACCTTGGGGATGATCTCAGCCGGTCAGGCCGGTGGCTGCAAGAGGGGAGGGGAGGCCGTGGCGTGCCGGTGGTGGTGGCAGTGCAGCTGGGGAGGGGGGGAGGGGCGATGCTGCGGGGGTCAATGCTGTGGGGGGTCAGTTCGGGGGTGTCCCGCGGTTGCGGGGGTTGTCTGGCGGCTGCAAGGAGTGGCTGGACAGCCTGATCCTGCGGGGAAGGGGTGGCAGTGCTGCGAGGGGCCCAGCGGCTGGTCACAGCAGTTGCCGCCAGCCCTGCTGCAGGCACCCCACGTTGCTGCTCCCGGTGTGCTGCAGGGGTGGGGTCGATGCTGGCCCGATGCTGCGGGGGGAGGGGGTGGTGGGGCGGGATGGCCCGGTGGCAGCAGGGGCAGGGGCAGTGCCCCGATGCTGCTGTGGTGGCGGGGGCTGGCGGTTTTGGCCCGGTGGCTGTGGGGGGGAGGTGGTGGGGTGGGGTGATTAGGTGGCAGGGGCTGCGGGGAGGGGGCCAGCAGCTGGTCACAGCAGTTGCCGCCAGCCCCACTGAGACACCTGTCTCCCGATGCTGCTCCCGCGCATGCCGGGCCTCCCTCTCACACTGGCGCGCCGGAAGCATAACGGGGCACGGGACGCTAGTGCCCTTTGTCCCCCACTGTTGGCGGCCCTGACTATACGATGTACTAGTCTGTTTGTATCTGGGGTTTTCCTGACCCTTTTCTGTCCCTTACATGAGATTTCCCAAGAAATTTATGTAAGTTATCCGCGATTTTAACCTGGGTGAAGTGAGACCTGAAGGTAGGCAGAAATTCGATATGTGGTGTTATATGCAATACCAGCCAGAATCTCAAGTCGGTCATCGTAACTTATTGTGTCCCCTCCTGTCTAGCTGTAGGAAAAACATGCTGACAAGGGCTAGGCTGAATGTGTACTGCATGTTAGACGAGGACAAGGGCTAGGCTGAATGTGTATTGCATGTTACATGAGTACAGTGGCAAGGCTGAATGTGTACTGCATGTACCTTCCAGACTCAAACTATAGAATTCAACAAACTCAAAATTCTATTTATAATTATACAATTTTATACAACATAGAATATATAAGACAAAATGAAGTCTGATTCCCATATAATCCTATCTAGAAGCAGTTATGTGTTCCTAAAATATGCAAATGATTACTTAATAATGATTGCTAAGTTACGCATATGCAAGGCATACAAGGCAGTGTTTTCTAATCTTATGAGGGCAGACATCCAAGCACATACATTATTTTGCAAAATATTCAACACCTCTATGTGTGACTGCAAAGCAAATAATACATTAATCACTATTCTGATCTTCAATGTTGTGTATAAAGTGACATCTATACATGTAAATTGATATATATTGTATAGAACATGTACTGTATTTTCACGTACCAAGTTGATCCTTCTCAAGATCCTCTATATTGACCAGTCCTGGAAGTTCCACAACCTGGGAGGTGGATATGACCTTCATGAACCGCTACTCAATATCCGTGAGGTCAAAGCGAGCAGATGTTCCCCCTCCTGTCTTTCTGTGTGCACTGCATGGTCAGCAAGCTTTCACTTCAGCTTGTACTTGCTGTTGGCGTAGTGCTTCTTCAGCATGTCCACAGTGTGGACAATGATTCAGCTCAGAATCCTGCCCCAAATCATCTGCTTCTCTGCAGTGCTTGTACGTGAGCACAAAGCACTCAGCAACTTGGAGTGGTTGTCCATCATTGCATTTATAAGATTATCAAGTTCCTCCTCGATTAAACTTTATGCTTCTTATTCTTGATGCACCAGGAGCAGCAGCAGCAGAAGTTGAAGTCTACTCAACCATGCCAACACTTCAAAGGTCTTGCTGATATGGCTGAGTAATTTCAGTATGTAATGTGTATTTATTTTAATTTGAACGGGCGATAAGCTTAGGTAACACACATGTGTAAGGTGGCTGTAGTGCATGTGTATTAATTGGAATGGACGTTATAGTTTTGCCAACACACCTGTGCAGTGAATTGGTTAACACGTCTCTGTACAATGAAAATCTAAGTTTAATATGGCTAACGAACAAAAACAAACAGAAAGGTTCCCTCATGAATGCACTCAGATCGATAAAATGGGAATAGTGAGGTATAATTAAAACTAATTTAATGAATAATAAAAATATATTTAAATATATTTTTATTATTCATTAAATTAGTTTTAATTATACCTCACTATTCCCACTTTATCGATCTGAGTGCATTCATGAAGGAACCTTTCTGTTTGTTTTTGTTCATTATTACCTTATCCTTTTTGCACCGGATGGTATTTCTGATTACATTATTCATTATCTCATTACTTTAAGCTGATGCGGGAGCTTTTCCCTCTCCCCCCCCCCTTCCCTTGTTCCTTATACTTAATACGGCTAACATTAGTTGCTAGTTTGCTGAATGACCGTTGTTTTTGAATATCATTGGCTGTGTGGCTACCCATTAAACGGAGAAAAACTAATGGACATTAACTACATAGGTAACGTCACATTAGTAGCCAGATTTAAAGAACCTCTCTGTATCTACTCTTTCATAGTTCACTATATGGAAGTAATCTGGATGAAGATGACAGCAAAAGCTAGAGAAATGAGAAATGTCTTCTGACCAAACAACTTAGGAAACAAAAATCTTGAAACGTATTTTTTCTTTTATGCAGCCTCAAGGTAAAATAATAGCCATGTCTGGGATTGTGCCCGGATCGAGTTGCATTTGAAGCTGTACTCTCCTGGGTTCTGCGAGTTGTGCAGCAGGTGTGCTTAATTCACTGGGCAAGGATAGATAGTCTGTGGGGCTTCGCATTTGCACCAGTATACCTCTGAGTGCACTGGCTGTTGGTGGAAGAGGTGTGCTTCTGTCAGTGGGTGAGGGTAGAGTGTCTGGTAGGATGCTTTCCTCCGGTGGTGTGTGTTGTCTTGGCGACATGCAGGCCAATTCCGGTGAAGAAGAAGGTGCAGGTGGTGGGTGGCGTTCCTCCTGCTCCTGCGTCAGATATACACAGGGAGGGACAGAAACAAAATAATAGAGCCCAGCAATGTCATTGTAAAGGTTGACCATGCCCCTCTCCATCAGCTCCATTCTCTCCAAAAGTTGATCCAACTTTGCCTCCATTCTTTCCCTGTATTGCTGTGTTGTGTTGCAAATTCTTCCATAGTCACTTAAAGATTACGGGCTCACAAAAGGTGTTAGGGTGGAATAGTGTTCTCTCTCTAAGAGGCTAGGTGATCGGAGGGGGACATCAGTGGGACAGGGGAAGTGTTGTTCTGCTTCAGTTGTCAGAGGGCTGTCTGGTTGTGCATCAGTGTGGCAGGAGACATCTTGTTCGGCTTCTGTTGTCAGAGGGACATCTGGTTGTGCATCAGTGTGGCAGGAGACGTCTTGTTCGGCTTCTGTTGTCAGAGGGACGTCTGGTTGTGCATCAGTGCGGCAGGGGATGTCTTGTTCGGCTTCTGTTGTCTGGTGGACGTCTGGTTGTGCATCAGTGCGGCAGGGGATGTCTTGTTCGGCTTCTGTTGTCTGGTGGACGTCTGGCTGTGCATAGGTGGTGCTTGGGACTTCTTGTTCATCTTCAGCTTGGGTAGACCGAGGGTCGTCTGGTTCGGCAACGTTCGCTTGAACACATAAGATGTCCTTATTTATGACGGTTTCAATTTACTTCCTGCAAAAGCCCAGTTCAGGATGTTTTGCATTGGGATAGAGAGCGTTGATAGCGCACTGCCAGGGAATCCTGTGAAAATCATTCAGGAAAAGGAAACAGCCAGACCACTCAAAAAATGAAAAAATATTTTGGATTTATTGCATGCTGAAAATAACACACAAAGAACGGACAGGTAAACGCACCTACGCGTTTCGTACTTAATGTACTTTATCAAGGTGACCACAGTGTATTAACGCTGCTAATTTATACTTACCCAAACTGCTTCCAAACCAATAGCGTGCCGCGTCACCTTCCCGCGTCTCGCAGAGTAAAGGCGGCTAATCCAGTCGCCTGTATCAGCGAAAACTCGCGAGAATGGTGCGCGCGCACCTATAGAGTGGGCAGTATGGGCAGAGGATAAACGGACATAATAGTACATCACGCTTCAGTCCACCGAGTGACGTCATTGACGTGCACCATATAGAATGGTCGCGCCAATGTGATGTCATATTCAGTAGACTGACAAAATCTCGAAGAGTATTTTTTATACAACAAAAACTTTATTAAACAAACAATGTAGAATAAACGAATAAAATACAAATAACTAGTTACTATATTAGCAGCAACCCTATGTAACTGTAAAATGGAAAAAATAGAGGTAGTATACATTAGGAGATCTATCTGTATAGTAATGATTGATAGAGCATATAAGAATAATAATGTATGCAACACTAAATAGAACATATTTAAGTGAGCATGTCATACTCTATCTAAATCAATGTATAATGTCATGATAATCACAAACATTATATTGTCTAACATACCACAATATTTCTGGAGTATACATACATAATGTTATTTCATAAGATGTACCCACACAGTTAATGTTCATAGGGAAAATGAAAACACCTTGTTTATCAGAGGAGAGAACAGTATATGATATGAAGATCATATAAAAAGTATTTATAGTATTCATAACATCATTAAACACTTAATATATAATAGAGTTCATATAATATAAAACTTTGACATCAATACTGTTCATAACAGAGAAACACTTCAATGTAGCAGATTTTTCCTTCTGTGTACATTGCATTGGGAACTTTTAGTGCTTTTTCTTTAGGCACCGTAGGCTTTCTGACTATCTTCGCCATTAGCACGCAGACAGCTGCTGCATTTCTCTTTCTATACTCGGGACAGCAGCAGTTAGCCGCTTGTTGCATGTGTAGAATTGGGACTGATCCATGTCAGAAGATTAAGCACAATACGTTATCTTGGACAGAAAGCAGTTTCAGAGACAGATCAGACTTTGTGGAGGAGATCCATTTTGGTTGACCTTTTATGCACTGTATCCTTGACTCGATGGTGCAGGTGTTAAAAGAGGGTGTAAACATTAACGTTACATGACAAATGCTGTGCATACCTTACTGTGAACGTTCACTGTGCTTCGTTTCATTTCCTTTCATAAGCAGCAATGCCCAGAACAGTTATTTCCAAGGAGATGAGGATGAGAATACGGCAGATGTACCTGAAAGGAAAACAAATAAGCCATATCTAAGCCTGGTTAAATAGCTTGGGACTCAACGTCACTCATAGCTTTGTTTGCTATCATGCCTATGCAAAGACTAAAGTTATAAAGAGGATTCGCTCGGTCAGACCAGAGTATGTACTGTACTGTACTGTACTGTATAGACAGACAGTCTAACTGTAAATTATTGAATGAGAATATTATTGTTTCTGTTCCCTCCTTTCTCCATTATCCCCTCTCCCTCCTTTCTCCCTCATCCCCTCTTCCTCCTTTCTCCCTCATCCCCCTCCCTCATCCCTTTCTCCCTCATTTCTTGTAGCAATTTTTGGGACAATTATGTAGAAATAAAAAATGTTTATCGATTGCCATATTTAACTTCAGTCGTGTGATAAATACATATGCACACTTGTAATCATTCACATGTTGGTCCGATTGTAGGGTGGCAAAGTGGCTTGTGGATGAGATCAGCAATTCAAATGATGAACTTTGTGCTGCCGCAGTTAAAGAAGTTCTGCAGCAGGAACAAAACCTGACAATGTCCGAGTCCAGCATCAGGAGAATGAGACAAGAATTGGGCTGGAACAACAGACGTGTCAAGTAAAGTGTTTTGCTGCAATATTGTATAATGCAATAGTGTTGTTGTTCAGTATGCACATGTGCGATTTTACAGTACCTGTGCAATTCGATCTTGTCATTACAGAGTGTATCAAATGATAAGGACTTAGCTGCATCACGAAGTTTCTCCTCCTTCTTTGTCCATCCATGAACTGTAGACTCGTTCAATCCTAGATCTCTAGCCACTTGGGTTTGCTGGAGTCCCGATTTGATTCTATCAAGAGCAACAATACTTTCTTCTAAACTAAACTTCTTCCATTTGTTTGAAGATTCCGATATTTCTATCTGGAAGAGGTCTTCCTTATGCCTTTTCCTGGCTCTCTGAAAGCACAGTGGGCGGGAGGATCAGATTGAGAGAGATTCCCCTGAACAGAGCGTCTGAGCAACGCATCACCATGGTAACTGGCATCAAATGACACCGCGGGGTCACGTGATGTCACATGACCCCATGATGTCCAAGTTCAAGCTGCAGTATGTTACATTTAGACGACAGATACTTACCCTATATTCGCATTTACAGTATATTGATACAGAGGAAGGCAAACCAAAACCTCCAGTAAAACACAACCCAATGATAAATTATTTCCTGACTCCAGTAATGGCAATCAGATTATTTCCTGGATCGACATCCTTCCCATGTTTACTTGTTTTGTATATCCCTTTATACCTTTCCTTTCTAAAAATATGTTCAACCTTGTTCGAAGATATCTATAGTATCTGCTATTACAGTCTCCATCTGGTAATGAATGACACATTTTAACTGCCCTTACTGTAAAGAACCCTTTCCTTTGTTACTGGTGAAATCTAATTTCCTCCAACCTTGTCATTTGTACTGCCCTTGGGATGAATGGTTCTTTTGAAAGCTCCCTGTATTGACATTGAATATATTTTTATGTACAGTAGTTTTCATATCCCCTCTTAGATACCTGTTTTGTACTGTGAACAAATATAATTTAGCTAGTCTTGCCTCATACGTCAGATTTTTCATCTCCTTTTTATCTGGTGGCTCGTCTCTATGCTTTTTCTAGTGCCATAATGTCTTTTTTTATGGCGTGGTGTGTAACAGGGTCAACACTGTTGGCAAAAGCCTAGGACTATTTGGGCAGCTATTAGTTAACTCATGCCTAGTGGTGACAGGAGCCCTAATGAGCCACCAGGGATGGAGCCTTTAAAATCAAGCAATCTGTAGTCCAGTGCTGGATGTTCCTGATCTGCAGACAGACTGACTCTAAGGTCTGTTAACCTGATATATATGTATGTCTGCTCTTACTTTGCAATGTGTTTCTATTGCTCTTGATCTGTTACCTTTTGAACGTTGGCTGAGAAAAGCTATATGAGTTACAGCTGAACGTTGGCTGAGAAAAGCAATATGAGTTGCTGCTGAACGTTGGCTGAGAAAAGCTATATGAGTTGCTGCTGAACGTTGGCTGAGAAAAGCAATATGAGTTGCTGCTGAACGTTGGCTGAGAAAAGCTATATGAGTTGCTGCTGAACGTTGGCTGAGAAAAGCTATATGAGTTGCTGCTGAACGTTGGCTGAGAAAAGCTATATGAGTTACTGCTGAACGTTGGCTGAGAGAAGCTATACGAGTTGCTGCTGAACTTTGGTAGAAGAAAACAGTGTTTTTGCTTCGGAATACTTCGGCTAAATAAAAGCCTACATTTATTTTACCAGACGCAAGACTCATGTCATTTATCTCTGCGGGCCTCTCTTACATGGTGCCAAAAACTGTACTCCATATTCAAGGTGCAGTGTTGCTAATGATTTACAAAGTAATGTATAGCAAAGATCAAAAAGCCAGTGCTACAGAGTAATGCAGCATATATGAATAAAGCTATATATTATTTAAATGAGGACAGACCCATTTATGTGAGTATTTCTTGAGATTAAGTAGTCTTCTATCTTCATGGCTCAAAGATAAGGGGATAAATATGCATACCCAGGTGAAGGGGATAATGCAGCCAGTTGTTGCCTATGAGGACAGTTATGGCTGTTCTCCTTCTACTGTAAATTGTGAGAATGCATCCCCTAGACCTGATTGAGGTTTATGAAACTTGGATCTGGTGTGGACAAATAAAGTCCCCGTTATGCTACTCACGAGTAGTATGGTCTGTCCTCCGAGGCGTGCTTCCAGCTGAAATAATTTGCAGGAGTATATGCGAAGGTGGAAGAAAGCGGAGCACAGCACTGAAAAAACAATGGGGCTTGAGCACAGCTGAAGGCTAAAAAACCTATTTATTGGTGGATGACGGCGTGAGGGTACCTCTGACACGTTTCGCGTTAAACCGCACTTTGTCAAAGAGTGTATCCCCTGTCTGTTGTCCATGAAATATCTAAAGTCCATAAACGGAAGTGACGCCGTACGACGTAGCGTCATCTCAAAACCGGAAATTCCCCCTGCCCCCATGTCATTATTTATAGGAATTATCATTAACATGTTCGCCTATCTGGGCCTTTTTTCTTTCTTTTATTAATGTTTCAACCCACACTTCTTTTTCTATCATTATGTCTTCATATTTGCACATATCATGTATTAATGGGGATATACTAGTCTATTGAGGTATTTGTTAAATAAATATATTGTTAAAACCTCTACATTATCATCACGCAGACTTTATCCCACCCTCCCTCATTAAATCATGGTTGTACCTGATCATTCAGGTGTAACTTTACATTAATTATTGTCATCTTTTCTATATTTGGATACATCTTATGTGCCAGTTCTTGGTATACCTCGCTTTACCTAGACATATAAATTATAGTTATCTCACTTCGTTTTATGTCACCACATACTCTGATATATAATGTAATAACCATCTACCAACTCCTCCTGTGTTCAATGTGAAGGTTACTTTTCTGATTTTTATTTGTGACAGCCCCTCTGTGACACGCATAAACACAGCTGTGAGAACGGGGCTTGGTCCCTTATATAATACATATACAGTTAGGTCCGGAAATAATTGAACACTGACACAATTTTCATCATTTCGGCTCTGTACGCCACCACAATGGATTTGAAATGAAACAACCGAGATGCAATAGAAGTGCAGACTTTCAGCTTTAATTCAAGGGGTTGAACAAAAATATTGTATGAAACGTTTAGGAATTGCAACCTTTTTCATACAGTCACCTTATTTCAGGGGCTCAAATGTAATTGGACAAATTAATACAATCATAAATAAAATGTTCATTTTTAATACTTTGTCGAGAATCCTTTGCAGGCAATAACTGCTTGAAGTATGGAACGCATGGACATCACCAAACGCTGGGTTTCCTCCTTTGTGATGCTTTGCCAGGCCTTTACTGCAGCTGTCTCAGTTGTTGTTTGTCCGTGGGCCTTTCTGCCTTAAGTTTTGTCTTCAGCAAGTGAAATGCATGCTTGATCGGGTTGAGATCAGGTGATTGACTCGGTCATTGCAGAATATTCCACTTCTTTGCCTTAAACTCCTGGGTTGCTTTCGCAGTATGTTTTGGGTCATTGTCCATCTGTAAAGTGAAGCGCTGTCCAATCAATTTTGCTGAATTTGTCTGAATCTGAGCAGACAATATATCCCTATACACTTCAGAATTCATCCGGCTGCTTCTGTCTTCTGTCACATCATCAATAAACACTAGTGACCCAGTGCCATTGTAAGCCATGCATGCCCATGCCATCACACTGCCTACACTGTTTTTTTTTTTCAGATGATTTTTTTCTTCCCATCATTCTGGTACAGGTTGATCTTAGTTTCATCTGTCAAAAGAATGCTGTTCCAGAACTGGGCTGGCTTTTTTAGATATTGTTTGGCAAAGTCTAATCTGGCCTTTCTATTCTTGAGGCTTATGAATGGTTTGCACCTTGTGGTGAACCATTGTGGAGAGCATGTATTTGCTCTCGTGAAGTCTTCTCTTTATGGTAGACTTGGATAATGAAATGCCTACCTCCTGGAGAGTGTTCTTCACTTGGCTGAATGTTGTGAAGGGGTTTTTCTTTACCATGGAAAGGATCCTATGATAATCCACCACTGTTGTCTTCCGTGGACGTCGAGGCCTTTTTGTGTTGCAGAGCTCACCAGTGCGTTCTTTTTTTCTCAGAATGTACCAAACTGTTGATTTGGCCACTCCTAATGTTCCCGCTTTCTCTCTGATGGATTTTCTTTTTTTTTGCAGCCTATGGATTCCCTGTTTCACTTGCATTGAGAGCTCCTTTGACCGCATGTTGTGGGTTCACAGCAACAGCTTCCAAATGTGAATGCCACACCTGGAATCAACTCCAGACCTTTTACCTGCTTATTTGATGATGAAATAATGAAGGAATAGCCCATACCTGTCCATGAAACAGCTTTTGAGTCAATTGTCCAATTACCTTTGGTCCCTTGAAAAATAGGGGGCTACATATTAAAGAGATGTAATTCCTAAACCCTTTCTCCAATTTGGATGTGAATACCCACAAATGAAATCTGATAGACTGCACTTTAAGCCCATATTCATTATTTAACTGTAACTTTAATGTATTTTGGTACACAGCCGAAATAACAAAACTTGTATCAGTGTCCAATTATTTCCGGACCTAACTGTATGTGTAATTTTCAGTGTATGTGCTTCCTGACATTAACAGTTTAACTCTTTAGAATAGGTATTAGAGATATAATAAGTCTTGCATCACTTCATTTAGAACATTTATCATGAGATGCATGTTATTGATTTAGAATGTATACCTATTCCATTTGTTCGGCTGCTTGTTTTTATTATATACTGTTTGTTATTTTATAAGCGTATTCAGCTTTTTTTTACATACCCTTTGAACACTTCTATTTAAATATGTGACTAAGCATGTCAGTATCGTCCTCCTTCCAATAGGGGTCGCTGTCTATGACAGACGAATCGTCGACCGCCGGGTCCATTTCCGGTTTAGAGATGACGCTACGTCGTACGGCGTCACTTCTGATTATGGACTTTATATATTTCATACACAACAGATAGGGGATACACTCTTTAACAAAGCGCTGTTTAGAGTGAAACACGTGTGAGGTGCCCTCACGCCGTCCTCTATGTGGTCACCCACCAATAATTTGCTTTTTTAGCCTTCACCTGTGCTCAAGCTTCATCGTTTTTTCACTGCTGTGCTCCGCTATCCTCCGCCTTCAGATATACTCATGCTAATGATTAATACAGTGGCATTATTATGCTTTCTTCCCTTCCATCCTTTTTTAAAGTTATACTGTACAAGATAAGATATTATTTGCCTTTGAAACTACTGCCTGACATTGGGCACTATTGGTAAGCCTGCTGTCGGCAAGCACTCCTAAATCATTCTCCATCAAGGATTTACCTAATTTTTCCCCATTTATTTATAAGTAGCCTGTTTATTTTTGCTTCCCAAATGCATAACCTTACATTTATCTGTATTTAACCTCATCTACCATTTACTTGCCTACGTTTCAAGTTTATTCAATCTTTTTGGAGATAAATAACATCCTGCTTAAGGTTTGTGTTACCTCGCTCAAACCCCCAAATGAATGTATACGGTTGCGTGCTGCCAGGGAGTAGATACGCAAAAGGAGTAGAGTGTACAGAGTACACCAAAGATCCCTAGTGATGGCGCACCGCAGACCTGAGTAGTATTAGATCATGGTCATAGTGTGCGTCAAAAAACAACATCAAGTAATTAAAAAATTGTTTTATTACATATAAATTGTTAAAAACGTGAAACTTCTTATTCCTCTTTTGGGGAGAGAGATGCTGACTACTACATGTAGAGTGTGTATAGGACTTATATGATCGATACTGCAGAGGTGTAGCTGAGGAGTCTACTTGGTGAGCTAAGCCAATCCAGACTATGGAGCAATCTCCTCTTGAGATAATCGTAGGGTGAATGTATTAATATACCGAATAGTTAACCCAAAAATAGTAAGAGGAGATGTTCATACGCATAGGATCTGGTATTGGAGTACCAGGTGAGCAACCACTGAGTATAAGCTGCTACACCAATATCCAATGATATTGAAATTATCTCTAGTGGGAATGGGTACCCATAAGTCTCTATAGCGCTTGCTTGATGTCATAGTCTATACCTTCACAGTATGTAGTGATCGATAGTCATGCCTGTGAGAGTGCCTATTAGGGGGATTGCCTATATGGTCCGGTGCGGTTGGTACGCTAATAAGGCAATATCTAATATACATCTATGGGAGAGACTGGTGATTGACGGTTCATGGATAAAGCTCTGCAATAGTAATATTCGTGCCGTGCACGTTTTAGTTCTTGTGAGAGTGCGTGATGGCTTAATGCATCCCTCAGCTGTGACTATGAACCTGCATAGATTTGTTGAATACAGACAGGTACCCGTTGTATAGTGCCGTAGTACTTAATTGATTTATTGACAGGGGTCTCGCGGTACCGCTCTCACTGGATCGCGTAATTACCCTGTGTGGCAGGTCGTATGCCATTCCCCGTGGTGTATCAAGTATGGCAGCGAAGTGAGTATACCTGGGATTGGCCCCTCCAGTACCATGTACTGGTACTATTTTGATAATTGTTGTTACTGGTGCCTCGCGATACCTTACTCCCGGGATCACGTGAGTAACCCTTGCCACAGGCAGCGTCCGCCGTTGTATACGGGGTCCCCGTGGATTACCTGAGCGGACCCGTTGGTGAGTATATCAAGAACAGTTTCTGTGGTAATAGCTGTTAGTGTATACTCAGGGGCAGTGCACGGGTTCCCCTGGATTCCCTGAGAGGACCCGTTGGTGAGTATGCCTAGTACAGTATCTGTGATGGTAATTATTAACACATATATCTGGGCATTGAGGACATGTAGGCGTTGAACTCGAGGCAGATAAGCGATGATGTGGATAACGGTGCCAAGGCGAGCATAAATTCCTCAAGTAGAGGTGAGAAAACCCGCCTTATTATGCGTTTCTACTTGTTTGGCCGGAGAGGACCCTGTCGTAGTATATCTTGGATTTGCCAGGGATATCTGTGGTGGTAACCGTTAGCACAAATACACACACATAGAGATCATACTGATGCTGAAGTATAGGCAGACTAGCGATCGTATATGTAATAGGTAATTGATCTTAGAGCAAGCATAAACTCTTCAAGTAGAGGTATGAAGAAGATATCAGAGTAACACCATAACGGCTAAAAACCCGACGTACGTTTCGTCGCCTTGAGCGACTTCTTCCGGGGTGGGCGTAGACGCGTCTCTGTCTGCCCCTTTATACGTCATCGTTGCCGTAGCAACCGTGAGACGCTAGTGTGAGTCCGAGATGGTGGTGGTGGCGTGAGTGTACTGCACTTAGCAGTGTGATTTGAATGCACAGAAAAGGACCTAGTGATCGGCTCACAGACGTATACTGTGAAACAGGAATACCAGAGATCAGATTAAAACCGCAATGATGTTGATACGGCTATTGAAGGTATGATGTGTTACAGCAGGGGTTGTAAAGTACTGTCAGAGTATATAAATATTGGATACAAATGGTTATGGTAATTATATGACTAGGAGTGGTACAATATGTTGCACAGAGAAAGTAATCATTCATAGAAAAGGTGTATATATGAATCCTTCATTGAGGCCAGATGGATAGTGCATGTTCAGTAAATATATCCACCTGGCCTCGCATTGTAGCAGTTTTTGATCCCAATTGCCTTTACGTATATTTGGTGCAATGTGATCAATACCCTGAAAGCTGAGGGTGCTACTATCTCCATCATGTACTCCGCGTACGTGTCGGGAGACTGGGGTATCCATAGAATTTCGGATGGAGCCTAGATGTTCAAGGACTCTTCTAGATTAAGAAAGGTCGATATGTTTGAGCAGGAATCCTGATGTGGAGTGAATCGACTCTGTGGTTTAATTCAACATTCACCAATACACAGAAAACTAAGACCTATCAGGTCAAAACCTTCACCAACTGTAAAAGCACAGGAGTCATCTACCTTATCACCTGCTCCTGTGGCTTGAGATATGTGGGTAAAACCAAACGGGAACTGAGGAGAAAAGTCCTTGAACATCTAGGCTCCATCCGTCGGGTTTTTAGCCGTTATGGTGTTACTCTGATATCTTCTTCATACCTCTACTTGAGGAGTTTATGGTTGCTCTAAGATTAATTACATATTATATATACGATCGCTAGTCTGCCTATACTTCAGCATCAGTATGATCTCTATGTGTGTGTATTTGTGCTAACGGTTACCACCACAGATACCCCTGGCAAATCCAAGATATACTACGACAGGGTCCTCTCCGGCCAAACAAGTAGAACCGCATTAATAAGGCGGTTTTTCTCACCTCTACTTGAGGAATTTATGCTCGCCTTGGCACCGTTATCCACATCATCACTTATCTGCCTCGAGTTCAACGCCTACATGTCCTCAATACCCAACGGGTCCGCTCAGGTAATCCACGGGGACCCCGTATACAACAGCGGACGCTGCCTGTGGCAAGGGTTACTCACGTGATCCCGGGAGTAAGGTATCGCGAGGCACCCGTAACAACAATTATCAAATTAGTACCAGTACATGGTACTGGAGGGGCCAATCCCAGGTATACTCACTTCGCTGCCATACTTGATACACCGCGGGGAACGGCATACGACGGTGGACACGAGCTGCCACACAGGGTAATTACGCGATCCTGTGAGAGCGGTACCGCGAGACCCCGTCAATAAATCAATAAGTACTACGGCACTATACAACGGGTACCTGTCTGTATTCAACACATCTATGCAGGTTCATAGTCACAGCTGAGGGATGCATTAAGCCATCACACACTCTCGCAAGAACTAAAACGTGCACGGCACGAATATTACTATTGCAGAGCTTTATCCATGAACCGTCAATCACCAGTCTCTCCCATAGACTGTATATTAGATATTGCCTTATTAGCGTACCAACCGCACCGGACCATATAGGCAATCCCCCTAATAGGCACTCTCACAGGCATGACTATCGATCACTACATACTGTGAAGGTATAGACTATGACATCAAGCAAGCGTTATAGAGACTAATGGGTACTCATTCCCACTAGAGATAATTTCAATATCATTGGATATTGGTGTAGCAGCTTATACTCATTCCCACTAGAGATAATTTCAATATCATTGGATATAGGTGTAGCAGCTTATACTCAGTGGTTGCTCACCTGGTACTCCAATACCAGATCCTATGGTATGAACATCTCCTCTTACTATTTTTGGGTTAACTATTCGGTATATTAATACATTCACCCTACGATTATCTCAAGAGGAGATTGCTCCATAGTCTGGATTATCTTAGCTCACCAAGTAGACTCTACAGCTACACCTCTGCTGTATCGATCATATAAGTCCTATACACACTCTACACTACCGACCAACTTTATTCTTACTTGGCTAGCTCCGCGAATTTCGGAGTATCCCGGTTATCTGCGGTTTTGTGTCGTTTTCTCCCGGGGTATATCGCGCCCGTGATTTAAGCATTTTATTCCCGCTGACTGCAATACTGCAATGCCGTGTAAAACGCATGGGGGCGTTTGCGAGCTGTTGTCTTTGAAGCCGAGAAATTCATGAATTGTAATGCAGTATATACTGTATATATACAGTATATACTGTATAACAACAACCCCTATAATCCCTAACATACACATACAGTACTGTATATGCACATCAATGATACTATAGGCCGTCCCCTGGCGAGATGTGTTTGCAGCAGAGAGAGAACCGCTGCTCTCTCTGCGCAAACATCGGCACATTAAAAATTATTTAAAATACATTTTTATTCATAGTGTACATGTGCAGGGGGTCTCTGGAGCTGAACCGCGTTGGTTTCAGGTCCGGGGACCTCCTGCTCCCCGAGATACGACCCCCTTTATGAGGTGCCGGTATCCCTCTGCATTTAAAGGTCCCAATCACGTGACCGCGACATGTAAACAAAGCAGAGGGATACCGGCACCCCCTAAAGGGGCCTGTATCTCGGGGAGCAGGGGGTCCCCAGACCTAAAACCAAAACGTTTCTGCTCCGGAGACCCTCTGCACATGTACAGAATAAATAAAACACATATATAAATAAACACTCGTTCCTTACCTTAGTGGCTATGTGCTATGGTAACGAAGCAGCATTTCTGTATTTTTAATAATATTGTACAGTGAGCAGGGGGTTCCCTGAGCCAGAAATTAATGCTCAGGGGACCCCCTGCTCCTGCACAATATTATTAAAATACAGAAATGCTGCTTCATTACCATAGCTGATAGTCGCTAAGGCAATGAAAGGGTTAACCCACCGTGCCCGCTTTATTGTGGGTAGCGGGGGTGGGTGAAGGGGGTATTTGGCCCTTGGTGTGAGTTTAGGACTTGCGGGGGGTTGTGGGTGCACTTAACCCCTTCACGACCGTAGCAGTTAATACCCTACCGCTACCCCCCTGCAAGCCCTAAACAACCACGGTTGGTGCTAATACCCCCTTCCCCCACCCCCACTACCCAAAATAAAAAAAACTCACACACAGAAGCAGCACAAAAAATAAATAAATAAATCTAAATAAATAAATAAATAAATGAATATAAATAAATATATTTAAAATACATTTTTATTCATAGTGTAGATGTGCAGGGGGTCTCCGGAGCTGAACCGCATTGGTTACAGGTCGGGGGACCCCCTGCTCCCCGAGATACAGGCCCCTTTATGAGGTGCCGGTATCCCTCTGCATTTAAAGGTCCCGATCACGTGACCGCGGCCTGTAAACCAAGCAGAGGGATACCGGCACCCCCTAAAGGGGCCTGTATCTCGGGAAGCAGGGGGTCCCCAGACCTAAAACCACAGCGGTTCAGCTCCGGAGACCCTCTGCACATCTACAGTATAAATAAAACACACACATCAATAAAGAATCGTTCTTTACCTTTGCGGCTATGTGCTATGGTAATGAAGCAGCATTTCTTTATTTTTAATAATATTGTACAGTGAGCAGGGGGTTCCCTGAGCCAGAAATTAATGCTCAGGGGACCCCCTGCTCCTGCACAATATTATTAAAAATACAGAAATGCTGCTTCATTACCATAGCTGATAGCCGCTAAGGCAATGAAGGGTTTAAGGCAGAATAAACAATAAATACATTAAATACATATTTTTAATGTGTGTGTTAAACCTCCCTGCCTTGACTGTAACCTCTGTAAGACCCCCTCCCCCTATTGTGTGTGTTAAACTTCCCGGCCTTGACTAATCTATGTAAAAACCCCTCCCCTTATTGTGTCTGCTAAGCTTCCCTGCTTTGACTAATCTGTGTAAGCCCCCCTCCCCCTATTGTGTCGGTTAAATCTCCCTGCCTGTGTTTCTGAGTGCAGTGTACTGTATGTAAATGTGGGGAGGGGGATCCCGTGTAAATAACCACACCCACACCCACTACCCACTACCCACTACCAACAATAAAAAAAATTCACACACAGCAGCAGCACAAAAAATAAATAAATAAATCTAAATAAATAAATAAATAAATAAATATAAATAAATACATTTAAAATACATTTTCATTCATAGTGTAGATGTGCAGGGGGTCTCCGGAGCTGAACCGCGTTGGTTTCAGGTCCGGGGACCCCCTGCTCCCCGAGATACAGGCCCCTTTATGAGGTGCCAGTATCCCTCTGCATTTAAGGTCCCGATCACGTGACCGCGGCCTGTAAACCAAGCAGAGGGATACCGGCACCCCCTACATTTCTTTAGTTCACTTACCATTACTTGCCCCCACCGACTCCCGTTGCGCAGCTTACTCACGAACCAATCCACGAACAGGAACCCATAAAATAAAAAAACCATAAAATAATAAATATTAAACTAAAAATCCAAATCAATCCACGGGTCTTCTATTTGTAATCCATCTTTATCTTCATCTGTATTCTTCTTTCTTCTATCTTCTTCCGGGCGGGGCGGGGTCTTCTTTCCATCTGCGGCCACGCCCTGGTCTTCTTTCTTGTCCGGAGGTCCTTCCTCCGCGGCGTCTGGCTTCAAAATGAGACGACATAGGCTTTTAAAGGCCTTTTCATCATATGGTTCCCACGGCCCTGATTGGGCCGTGAAAACCATGTGTTTTGGCCGATAAAAATGATGACGTCACTTAAAGGCAATGACAGCACAGCCAATCAGAATGACGTCATGAAAAGACACATGGCCGCCCTCACATGGTATGGTAGCCAATCAGAGCGTGGGAACTCCATCCCTACTCTGATTGGCTCTAGTATACCATTTGACAGAGGCTTGGGGGGAAAATAAAGATATACTACGACAGGGTCCTCTCCGGCCAAACAAGTAGAACCGCATTAATAAGGCGGTTTTTCTCACCTCTACTTGAGGAATTTATGCTCGCCTTGGCACCGTTATCCACATCATCGCTTATCTGCCTCGAGTTCAACGCCTACATGTCCTCAATACCCAACGGGTCCGCTCAGGTAATCCACGGGGACCCCGTATACAACAGCGGACGCTGCCTGTGGCAAGGGTTACTCACGTGATCCCGGGAGTAAGGTATCGCGAGGCACCCGTAACAACAATTATCAAATTAGTACCAGTACATGGTACTGGAGGGGCCAATCCCAGGTATACTCACTTCGCTGCCATACTTGATACACCGCGGGAAATGGCATACGACGGTGGACGCGACCTGCCACACAGGGTAATTACGCGATCCTGTGAGAGCGGTACCGCGAGACCCCTGTCAATAAATCAATTAAGTACTACAGCACTATCACGCACTCTCGCAAGAACTAAAACGTGCACGGCACGAATATTACTATTGCAGAGCTTTATCCATGAACCGTCAATCACCAGTCTCTCCCATAGACTGTATATTAGATATTGCCTTATTAGCGTACCATCTGCACAGGACCATATAGGCAATCCCCCTAATAGGCACTCTCACAGGCATGACTATCGATCACTACATACTGTGAAGGTATAGACTATGACATCAAGCAAGCGTTATAGAGACTTATGGGTACTCATTCCCACTAGAGATAATTTCAATATCATTGGATATTGGTGTAGCAGCTTATACTCAGTGGTTGCTCACCTGGTACTCCAATACCAGATCCTATGGTATGAACATCTCCTCTTACTATTTTTGGGTTAACTATTCGGTATATTAATACATTCACCCTACGATTATCTCAAGAGGAGATTGCTCCATAGTCTGGATTGGCTTAGCTCTCCAAGTAGACTCCTCAGCTACACCTCTGCTGTATCGATCATATAAGTCCTATACACACTCTACATGTAGTAGTCAGCATCTCTCTCCCCAAGAGAGGAATAACAAGTTTCACGTTTTTAACAATTTATATGTAATAAAACAATTTTTTAATTACTTGATGTTGTTTTTTGACGCACACTATAACCATGATCTAATACTACTCAGGTCTGCGGTGCGCCATCACTAGGGATCTTTGGTGTACTCTGTACACTCTACTCCTTTTAAATAACATCCTGCTCTGATTTTACTACCTTGCACAATTTAACTGCGGTTACCAAAAATGCGGAATTACAGGCAAACAAAAAGTGCGTTATTTTCATATGGATGTAGCCACTTGTATCTATCAGCTGCCTCAAGACATGTGCTGGTGAACAGCATGCCAAGAGTTGACCATCCGTGGCACAGTGCTTGGCAGGGGAGTGGCACATCAGGATTAACACAGCGGGCATACCTGCTTCTGAATGGGACTCCCGCTGTGTGAATCCTACCAGACAGAATCAGTCTGTAAGAGATACACATTGAGACAAAGAAAGAATCAGTCACTCTCCCTGTACACCTCTAACAGGCGATCGCGCTGCTTTTATTTTATATTAATAACACAGTATTGAAGCAGGGGGTCTCCAGAACTGAAAAGCATTTGTTTCAGCCTAGGGGACCCCCTGCTCCCCGAGTTACAGGCCCGTATAGGGTTCTGATATCTGTCTGCATTGTTTAAATGTCCCGGTCATGTGGGCCGTGATGCGACGTGATCCAACATACAGATCCTAAACAAGCAGATCTGCAAAAGAATGGATGCAGAAGAGGAAATTCTGTGTTTTAGAATGACCTAGTCAAAGTCCAGACATAAACCCCAACGAACTGTTGTAACAGGACCTGAAGTAAGCTGTCCATGCAAGGAAGGACAAAAATACCCAATGCTACATCAAATGTGACAAAATACATAGTTAAAAATGTCAATACAAATGTAGCCATGCTGTAAAATGGACTGCAGTCATCTCTCCTGCTGGCAGTAAGGCCTGGTAAGTTACAGGGATGCCAAAATTAATCATGGAGGTTTGCCCTCACACCCTGGTGAGGTGCCCTATGTGTGGATGGGAGTGGTTACATACTCTGAGACCACCATTAGTGACATCAGAGATGTGCCCGCCCCCTGGAGATATAAGGCACAGCACTGTTCAAAAGTTAGGTGTTGGAGTAAGGAGCAGGTCTGCGTTGAGACTTGGGAGCAGGAGGCCCACTAGTGCTGTAACTAGTGGCCTTGTTATATTCATTCAGCCTCAAGCTGTATACGCCATACTGTGTCCAGGGACCTGGCACAGAGGTGATCTCCCTGAGGGGAGAGGGGATCCTACTCCATTTGGAGGGTGTACCTTTGAAGGGAGTACACGGCGCAATGTGCGGCTAAGAGACTTACTGCGAGGGGCAGCTAGCCCACATCAAGCAATAAAGATGATCTTGTTCAATCATACCCTCGTGTGTAAGTGTGGAGTGATTACACAGAGGAGTGCACCACAGAGGAGTTCCTCACCAGGACCATCCACAAGCGGACGCTGGGATCCTGATGAGGTGGAGGCGCTGCACTGGATATAGGTAGGACTCAAGTACGCTACCTCAGCTGCCTGTCTGGGTTGGCAATCCCCACACACCATCATGCGGGACACTCAGGAGTCCTGTTGCCAACAGGTGCACCACCAGACACTACACTGTAATGGGGACTGGTTAGACCACAGGGGCCAATGAGATTGGGTAGGTCAGGAAGAGCCAGAAAATCCGTTACATTTGGGAGGCGCTGCTGAGATACCTGTCAACAGGACAGGCTTTTGCTAGGTCACTTGGAAACAAGGAGAGTGTCTGCTGCCACTTTGTGCTGCGTTGGGACGGACCTAGGGGTAATCAGGGGGCTGATGGAGTTTGTCAGTTCGCAGGGACGACCTAGGGGCCTGAAAGGAGTTGGGGGTTTGGAGCCGGGCTATAGCTGTCCTAGTCACCTTGAGGTTGGTAGGATGCCTAAAGGGATAGGTAGACAGACAGAAAGAAGATTCCTCCCTGAATGCACTCAGAAAGGCCAGTGATGTGTAATAATGAGTATATATTTAAAAACCTTTTAATCACAAGAGAAGGTTAAAACATATTTGTATAGAGGGGCATGGTATATACAGTCCATGACCAGCCCCTAGTAGGCAAACCAACAGAATCTTCCTTAGTAGTAGGGAGATAATAGTATTACACCACCTTAATGTGGACTACTTCGCTCAGATAATCCCCTGTATGTAGCTCCAGAGTGGGAGGCCCATATCACCTATGGAAATCCTAATGTCAATAATTCAATGAACCTGACATGATGCAGGTCATTGAAGCTAAATCTGAAGGGGTGATTAACTAAAAGCTGAATGGTCAGATAGTATGCATCTGTGTGATGTCCCTAGACCACTTAAACGGTGTGTAAAATAAATACCAAAACAGGGTGAAAACAACAACGACGCAGAAACATTATAGTGGTAGAATGAATACTAAACCACACAAAAAATAATGTGTGGATGTACATATAGTTGTGAGATGCGTAGCTGAATGGTGTGAGAGCTCTGCAAAGGGCAAGCACAAAGTGTGCTCTCGTGGGCGCCCTGAGGCACGGTTCAAGGACCGTATCCAGTTATAGCCTCTTTATACTACAGTTTGTTTGGTGCAGAGGTCGCATGCATATTCTCCTAGCTTGAAACCGGTGGACAACACTAATCAGGCCTAATCAATATTGGTAACTGGTAGGTGTATGGGGCATAAAACACACTGACTCATAAATCATATTGTGTCACCATATAAGCAAGTATGCACAGTACATGAGCAGCTAGTGCTGTTCACGGTGAATGGGCAATGCCCCAGACTCAACCCCCCTGTTATACATCAATAATGCAAGTATCCTGCATAGTAGTAAAAATGTCACAATAGTAGCTATGTGGGGAAGGAGGCAGAACATATACTGCAGTCTACTCCTATTTCCCTAGACATAAATGTCTGGCACACTGATGAAATGTACTACTTAGCTCCTGGGTGCTGTTATCGTTCTTAGCACCGTCATTTGTAGAGGAGAAGAGGAGTAGGATGCCAGGGGAGAGGTGTCCCGGTCTCGAGGCAGCAGCTACAGCCGCGGGGGCGCCATCTTGGATGCGGTGACGTCACCACGTTCTGGTCACCTGACGCACGTTTCGCGCGTGATCGCGCTTTCTCAAAGGGTTAGGGTTAGACCTTTGAGAAAGCGCGATCACGCACGAAACGTGCGTCAGGTGACCAGAACGTGGTGACGTCACCGCATCCAAGATGGCGCCCCCGCGGCTGTAGCTGCTGCCTCGAGACCGGGACACCTCTCCCCTGGCATCCTACTCCTCTTCTCCTCTACAAATGACGGTGCTAAGAACGATAACAGCACCCAGGAGCTAAGTAGTACATTTCATCAGTGTGCCAGACATTTATGTCTAGGGAAATAGGAGTAGACTGCAGTATATGTTCTGCCTCCTTCCCCACATAGCTACTATTGTGACATTTTTACTACTATGCAGGATACTTGCATTATTGATGTATAACAGGGGGGTTGAGTCTGGGGCATTGCCCATTCACCGTGAACAGCACTAGCTGCTCATGTACTGTGCATACTTGCTTATATGGTGACACAATATGATTTATGAGTCAGTGTGTTTTATGCCCCATACACCTACCAGTTACCAATATTGATTAGGCCTGATTAGTGTTGTCCACCGGTTTCAAGCTAGGAGAATATGCATGCGACCTCTGCACCAAACAAACTGTAGTATAAAGAGGCTATAACTGGATACGGTCCTTGAACCGTGCCTCAGGGCGCCCACAAGAGCACACTTTGTGCTTGCCCTTTGCAGAGCTCTCACACCATTCAGCTACGCATCTCACAACTATATGTACATCCACACATTATTTTTTGTGCGGTTTAGTATTCATTCTACCACTATAATGTTTCTGCGTCGTTGTTGTTTTCACCCTGTTTTGGTATTTATTTTACACACCGTTTAAGTGGTCTAGGGACATCACACAGATGCATACTATCTGACCATTCAGCTTTTAGTTAATCACCCCTTCAGATTTAGCTTCAATGACCTGCATCATGTCAGGTTCATTGAATTATTGACATTAGGATTTCCATAGGTGATATGGGCCTCCCACTCTGGAGCTACATACAGGGGATTATCTGAGCGAAGTAGTCCACATTAAGGTGGTGTAATACTATTATCTCCCTACTACTAAGGAAGATTCTGTTGGTTTGCCTACTAGGGGCTGGTCATGGACTGTATATACCATGCCCCTCTATACAAATATGTTTTAACCTTCTCTTGTGATTAAAAGGTTTTTAAATACTGTATATACTCATTATTACACATCACTGGCCTTTCTGAGTGCATTCAGGGAGGAATCTTCTTTCTGTCTGTCTACCTATACCCTATCCTCTTTTGCACCAGTATTTGGCACCATTTAATAGTTATTACTGTTTCCAATCTCGCTGATGCGGGAGCATCCCCCATCCCCTCCCTTCCCCCTCTCCCATTCCTGGACTTAATTGCCTAAAGGGATAGCCTGTTAACGTGGTCAGGAATTCTGGAGAGGGTCTGCGCTAGGCTAGCCAACAGTAGGTAGACGCCCCAGTACAGCATGGAAGAGCCAGACTACTCTAGCCCATTCCAGACCACTTACCAAAGGGAGCACAGACTGGGAGGAAGGAGATACAGCAGACACTGAGAGTGTGAGCCTAGCCTGGGGTAGTGCAACACGAGTCCAGCCTACATTAGGTACACAAGGTGGTGCATCAAGGTAATCTTTATTGTGTGGTAGCTGCCCCGCAGAGAGGAGCTCCATGTACAATAATCCTAAGTACAGTGAAAGAATGGCGACCGCAAGAATGGAGGATCCGCGCGGTGCGGAAGGTCCAAGATGGCGGACGGAGGCTAAAGGAGAGAGCGCACATGGCGTGTGTGCGGGTGAAGAGCATGCTACGGAAATGACTTTCACGGAGAGACCCGAGCAGCGGAGAACCCTAGCGGTATCCCTGGACATTGTGTTGAGTGAGCGGGTCAGAACCCCGTCGATACCCATAGCACGCCCCTATGCCCAACCCCATGCCTTAGCTAAAGCCCCAGTCCCGGTCACCTTTTCCCGGGGGTCCTCGTCCAATTTGGGACTGTCCGGAGGGTCCCAAGGCACCTCCAAAGAATGGACTGGAGGAAGACTGGGGGGATTCACGTCGGATGACGGGTCGTTGGGTGGGGGTTATTCAAGGGAAGTGTCCATTTCTAGTGGGTGCCCTAGCGTGGTAAGCATAACGTTAGAGAATAGGCCCAAGCGTGTGGGGCGGCCCAATTCACGTTCAACTGGAACATCTGGGGTGTCCTCCTGGGGAGAACAAGAGGAAAGAGATTCCCTAGAATCTGCCCCTGAAGAGTTTAGGGAGACCCGGTGGTGGGCCCCCTTATTTGAGGGTTATGTAGGCTGGATGGACCGTACTCGGTTCATACTAGAGAGAGAGGACGTGGTCGATTACTGGTGTGCTCGTGGGGAGTTTACTGCGGAGGAGCGAAAGAAAGCGATGCAGGAGCGGTGGTACCAGATCCGCCACCATAATATAGAACCCATGGGTTCCAGTCGGTTAACAGATCGGTAGACCCGGAAGAGCCCCTATCATGGGTGTTGCCTGGAAAGGCAGGCAATGCAAATTTAACTCGTGTGAGTAGGGCGGAGCGGGCCATTATTACGAAGTACAAAAATTCTCATGGCCTGGAATACCCGTATGTCCCGGAGCCACTTATGCAAGAAATTGAGGACAACAGGGATAGGTGGTTGCGCAAAACCATAGAGTTGTATATGATTAACAAGGGTGGCGCAATCACTGGGCATAAGGCAATGGAGAGGATCACACATCTTATGCGAGTGTGGAGCATAGGGCGGAACATTTACTGCTGCGGCCGAGTTTATTTGAGCATTTGCCCGGTCTCGGCTGCAGCAGTAGTAACCAGGCGCACGCCGGGATGTGCCTGGCGCGCGCCGAAGCTGCGGAGGAGCGCCCTCGGTCGGGGCTTTCTCCCTCCGCTCGCCGGGTCCGCCGGGTCCCCCGGAACCCCCTGCCGCCGTCCCCCACATCGCGGGACACCAGGGCTCCCTCGGGGAGCCCTGGACGCGCGTGCAGGGGGCGCAGGCACCCGATGACGCGTGACCGCGCGTCATCGGGAGTGCGGCTAGCATGCCGGGGCATCCCTAGGCTTGCGGAGCTAGCCGCACTCAAATAAAATGTGCCGCCTCTGTACAAACATAAAGTAATGTATAGACCAGAAAATGGGTTACCTCGGGAGTACCACGTCATAGTCCTGGATATGGGGGGACGGGAGGTTAAGAAGCCCGACCCACGTCACTATTACTAGGAAGAACAGGACAGGTATTGCGAGAGTAGTGCCCTGCAGGACGGGGAATGCTTATGGATATCATGTATGCCATTACTGTGAAGTTAATAATGTGTTCCATTTTACAGTGCTTCTCGGAGAAGGTACCTAAATTTAGGTCCCAGACGGGCTGTTGGGATCCACCAGGGAGAGAATGTAGCCATGCTGTAAAATGGACTGCAGTCATCTCTCCTGCTGGCAGTAAGACCTGGTAATGCCAAAAGTAATCATGGAGGTTTGCCCTTACACCCTGGTGAGGTGCCCTATGTGTGGATGGAAGTGGTTACATACTCTGAGTCCACCATTAGTGACATCAGAGATGTGCCCGCCCCCTGGAGATATAAGGCACAGCACTGTTCAAAAGTTAGGTGTTGGAGTAAGGAGCAGGTCTGCGTTGAGACTTGGGAGCAGGAGGCCCACTAGTGCTGTAACTAGTGGCCTTGTTATATTCATTCAGCCTCAAGCTGTATATGCCATACTGTGTCCAGGGACCTGGCACAGGGGTGATCTCCCTGAGGCGAGAGGGGATCCTACTCCATTGGGAGGGTGTACCTTTGAAGGGAGTACACGGCGCAATGTGCGGCTAAGAGACTTACTGCGAGGGGCAGCTAGCCCACATCAAGCAATAAAGATGATCTTGTTCAATCATACCCTCGTGTGTAAGTGTGGAGTGATTACACAGAGGAGTGCACCACAGAGGAGTTCCTCACCAGGACCATCCACAAGCGGACGCTGGGATCCTGATGAGGTGGAGGCACTGCACTGGATATAGGTAGGACTCAAGTACACTACCTCAGCTGCCTGTCTGGGTTGGCAATCCCCACACAACATCATGCGGGAGACTCAGGAGTCCTGTTGCCAACAGGTGCACCACCAGACACTACACTGTAATGGGGACTGGTTAGACCACAGGGGCCAATGTGAGATTGGGTAGGTCAGGAAGAGCCAGAAAATCCATTACACAAGTATTTAACTATGTATTTTGACACATTGGATGCAGCATTGGGTATTTTCATCTTTTTTGTATACATTTGCCCATGCTCAGTAGCACACAAATATATATATATATATATATATATATATATGTAACCCTTTTTGTGCCTGCATGCACTAAGTAGCTACGGGTGTTGCATGTACCTGTGGCTTCAGGAGCTCTGAGCCTCCGCTAATTGGGAGCCTGGGGAAATACCCTTACTTATCACGGTGCAGCGCCTCCACTTGCCTAGGATCCCCATAATAGAGAATATACCCTAAGCAAGAACATAACAACCATATTGTGCAACAGCAACCTTTTATGTATTATGCATACTGAACGGAATAAATGCAGAATATATATATTAACGGTACACACACACACAGTGGCTCGGCCACACCTTATCAGGAATAATGTTCTGTACACAGGTGGCTCTGCCACTCTCCCTAGGAGTATGTCCTATAACCAGTATCTGTATTGTACCATATGGATCACACGAATGTCCCAATTAGTTAGTGGGAGGCGGGATCAGCGCCTGTTGACCGGTGTAGGTGCACTTGTAGACAATGATACCTTCCGGTCACTGCGATGACCGTCACACTCCACACAGGGTCCTTAGCGTGATTCCAGCCTTTCGCTGACACTCCGTTATGCTGCGCCGTCTGTATCCAATCCAAGATGGCGACCGCAGCTCCGCAGCTCCGCAGCTCCGCAGCTCAAACCGCACTAAAGGGAAACGTCCCTAACCGCTATGGCCGTCCCTACAAAACGGCACCCTACGATGACAGGGGAAATGCTCCTCGGGCCTGGGGAAATGTCTCTCACCTAAGCGGGAAGGTCACTGACCCTCCGCTCTAGCACACGAGGTTCCGCCAACCTCCTCCTTCACCTCCCTCTCGTGTCTCACCCACCGCCCACACGCATCCGGTTCCTCTCTCCAGAGTCTCGCACCCGATTGGTCCTCAGCCTCAGCTGACTCTCTCACAGTTCGGAGTTCAAAGTGCAACCCCCAAAGTCCCTCCAGATTGGTTGCCGTTCGCGCGCTTTTCCTCGCGCATGCGCAGCCTGACTCTTACTCTATGAACCTTACTGGCAAAAGAACAGTATGGCGCTTCCTATGTCAGTGACAGCGCGGAACCTTACATACACATGTATAGACATCCTTACATTCTCCCCTCTCCAAATTCCAACGTCCCCGCTGGATTATCTAACCACCATATGTGTGAACTATTTACACCGCCCTCTCTTTCCTAGATCAGGTTACACATTTCATTGAACAGTACCACCATAGCTTGCATTCTATGCCGAGCCCACTGCTGAGCCTCATAATGGGGTGCCCCAAATTGATCGTATGCCATTCGCATGGGAGGCTGACTGGTTCTCTGACTTCGCCGAGGTTGATTCCCCTCCGCTTCCTCTGCAGAGTATCCAGTTTCATCTGGTATTTCCATCTCTACCCTTGAGGGGTTTTCAACATTATTAAAGTCTCTTTGGGGTGTGAAACATGGGCTTTGTGGATCTAGGGACTGACTCACTGGAGTCAGATTATCAATGTTCGGGCCAAGAGGCTCTTTACCCGTAGCTCCTTCGGGAGATGCCTCCGCGGCCGGAAGGCCCCTTTGAGAGGTTCCTTCCATCGTATCTTCAGAGGTGGCAATTTTTACAGTCTCTAGGCCATCCTCTGGAATTTCAGCTTCTCCATCTATTGGCGTAGCAGATAATTCTAACTCATTGTTCCCTACTTGAGGTATGAGGAGTAGATGATTCCTATGCCACACTTTTACGCGGCCTTCGGAGTCCTTGATCCGATACACAGGAAGGCCAGGCATTTGTGACTTCACCTCGTACACACCTTCCCGCCACCGGTCCGCCAATTTATGTTTCCCAGGAACTCCTAAGTTGCGTAAGAGGACCGCATCCCCGGGGTGAATCTCCTTGTGACGTACTTTGTGATCGTAGCGTCTTTTATTTCCCGCATTCAATTGTGCTGCAGTTCGTTCAGCCAATTTATAAGCCAGCTGCAAACTGTCCCTCAGTCGCTGTACATATCGAAAGTGCATCCTATTGGATACCCCATCGGTAGATATCCGTAGTCGCACATCCACCGGTAACCGGGCTTCCCTTCCGAACATCAAAAAGTACGGGGTATATCCAGTGGACTCATGCCGGGTACAATTATACGCATGCACCAACGCTTCGACGTGCTTACTCCACTCCATCTTTTGTGGGCTTGTCAGTGTCCCCAACATGTCTAACAAGGTGCGATTGAACCGTTCGGGCAACGCATCCCCTTCGGGGTGGTACGGGGTAGTCCGCGACTTGGCAATGTTTAGCAATGTAAGCAGTTCCTTTATCAGTGTACTCTCAAAGTCCCTGCCCTGATCAGAGTGAAGACGATTTGGTAATCCATAATGAATGAAATACTTCTCCCACAGGACCCGGGCTACCGTTACGGCCTTCTGATCTTTCGTAGGGAACGCTTGGGCGTACCTGGTGTAGTGGTCAGTGATCACGAGAACATTACTAACGCCCCGACTGTCGGGCTCAATACAGAGAAAGTCCATACACACCAGATCCATGGGACCCGAACTTTTCAAATGTGCCATGGGAGCAGCCCTGGTGGGCAGTGTCTTTCTTTGTAGGCAGCGGGTACACCTTCGACAATGCTGCTCCACGGACTCCCTCATCCTAGGCCAGTAGAACCTATCCTGTAGCAGCCCATATGTCTTATCAATGCCCAAATGGCCATGTCATCGTGCAGGGCCCGAAGGACTAGAGTCCTCAAGCGTTCCGGTAGAAACAGCTGACGCCGATCGGGGTGGTTATGATATGGTATCACCCGATATAACAAACAATTATCCATCTCGAACTTCCCAAACTCGTTCAACAGGAGTTTCACCAAGTTCTTGGGGGCTTGCTTCAGTATAGAAGGATCATCTCGTTGTACCGCTTGACGAGCCATCTCCACTATGGGGTCTTGAGTTTGGTAATGCACTAGATCCCTCCATGAGATGATATTGTCTTCCGTGATATTCATCCCTTCTCGACCTTGATAGGCCCGAGGAATGGCTCGTGAATGGCATCCCAACGAGTCAGCAACCCGTAATTCCGAGAATGCAACCTGATCGTCGACTATCGCAGCCACGGAACAGAGAGCACGAATCCCGGGGCCCGGTATTTCTTCCCACACCTCTTCATCCGGGGTAGCCTGAAGGCCAGGTCGACGCGATAGAGCATCGGCACCTATGTTGGTGGGTCCGGGTTTGTATTTGAGGTTGAACCTATAATTGGCCAGGGCAGCTAACCAACGGTGTCCAGTGGCATCCAATTTGGCTGAGGTATTTATATATGTCATGGGGTTGTTGTCCGTACGTACTTCGAACTGTACCCCATACAGGTAGTCATGCAGCTTGTCCACCACGGCCCATTTTAGAGCCAAGAATTCCAGTTTGTGGACCGGATAGTTTTGCTCACTAAGGGTCAAGCTTCGGCTCGCATAGGCCACAGGACGTAGCCCGGTCTCATACTTCTGATGCAATACCGCCCCCAGTCCGTTAAGGCTAGCATCGACATGTAGGACATATTCCCGGTCTGGGTCCGCATAGGCCAAGACTGGAGCCTGAGTGAGGCTAGTCTTTAAATTCAGGAAGGCCTGTTCACATTCCGGGGTCCATTTTTTTCCAAAGGGCGTCTGCGCCGTGATCCCCTTCGTCTCGGTTTCCCCTGGGTACACCCTTAGAAGATCGTTCAGCCGCTTTGCTTTGCTAGAGTAGCCTTCCACGAACCGCCGATAATAGCCACAAAATCCCAAAAACGACCGCAGCTCTTGAATATTTTGAGGCCTAGGCCAGTTCACCACCGCTTCTATCTTCCCAGGATCGGTGGACACCCCTTCAGCCGATACGATGTGGCCCACATACGTCACAGAGGACCGACAGAATTTACATTTGTCCAGAGATAGTTTGAGGCCTTCCCCCTGAAGCCTATCCAACACCTTCATTAGTCTCTCGGAGTGTTATTCTAGAGTCCGCCCAAACACGATAATATCGTCCAGATACACCAGGCATTCTTGCGGGTTCAGGTCTCCAAGAGTTCTCTCCATTAATCGCTGGAACGTGGCGGGTGCCCCGCAGATCCCTTGCGGCATGCGAGTGAACTGATAAAACCCCACGGGGCAGATGAAGGCCGTCTTTTCTTGGTCCTCCTGCCCCATGGGTACCTGGTAATACCCCGACCGGAGGTCGAGTACACTGAACCAAGTGCTTCCCGTCAGTGCGTTCAATAAATCTTCAATTCGGGGCAGTGTGTATTGATCGGGAATGGTGCGGTTATTCAATGTTCGATAGTCCACGCATAAGCGTACGGTCCCGTTCTTCTTGCGGACTACCACAATGGGCGAGGCGTAAGGACTCCGGGACCCTTGCACGATCCCAGCCTTCTCCATTTCGGCGAGTAACCTTCTCACTTCGTCTACGTCTCGCGGGGCGAGCCGTCGAGAACGTTCCCGGAAGGGAGTAGCGTCACTCATTCGGATGGTGTGGCGGGCACTGCGGCTGCACCCCACATCCATGTCACTGGTGGAGAACACCTGTTGGCGCTTTTGTAACTCGATCCGCAGCCTTTCCCTCCACTCCTCGGGGAGCGGAGAATCCCCAAAGTCGAATTCTAGTCGGGATCCGGAGGTATGACCATAGTCAGGGGATCGGCCCGTTACGCTCTTCTCTTCGGGAGTCACGGGGTATATTCTGCCTAGTGGCTGGCGCCGATCAATGTTCATGGGATATGGGGAGATATTCTGCACGTACACCCAGGTGCGCTCAGGAATTTTTCCAGGCCACTTCTTGACGGAGGCCAATACTTCGTAGCCCAGTCGTTGCTCATCCTGGGCCACACTTTCCAAGGAGAAAAGCTGATCCTCCGAGCGTCGGCCCGGGTAGTGGCATGCGGCTATCATCATTCTTCCTTCCCCCGGGGGAATTTGAGTCAGTCCCCACTCTTGGCTATAGAGCATCCCATGCTCTTCTTCAGTCGCGATTTTCCCGCAGACCTCTTGGAGGGCAGGGCAGGCGGCCAGGGCCAGCAGCGGGGCTTCTCCCGCCTCTTGCAAATACATGCGAAACACAGCGCGCACGATGTCAGCGTTAGTACCCAAGATGATCGGAGCGCTGGGGTGATCCTGAGGTTCAGGGCACACTAAGGCCTCCACTTCCATGGGATGATGTTTGCCAGTGTTCAGTTGTGGGATGTCTAACTGCTCCTTTACTACGCCATCTATGGGATAATCCTCATGACTCAATCCCCTCAGTCGCAAGGCATCCACAGAGAGTAATGGTAATCGATGGAGGTGTTGATCGTAGAAGGGCCGGTATACGATTGTCACCTGAGATCCCGTGTCCAGCAATGCTGCGGCGTAGATGCCTTAAATAACTACCCGAATAATGGCGGCGGGGCCGATTCTGCTGCTTGGGGATGGCGGCGACGCCTCTCCATCCTCCAGAGTCTTGCACGGCATTGACTGCGCGGGCCGGGATGCCGTTTTCCGTAAGGTGGGGTACCGGGCACGCAGATGTCCCATCTTTCCGCATGCGTAGCACTGCATTTGGCTGAGGTAATCCTCGCTTCTCCTGGTTGGTGAACTTCGTCCGGTCGAGGGACGGAATCTGGGTGTCACTGGGGGGGTGACATCCTCAGGATCGGGATCTCCAGATTCGGGCACGTCAGGCTTGGGTTCCGCTTTCTTGACTTCCTTACTCCCCGGCTGGGGCTTCTTCCCGGTGGCTAGGTCACGCCCTAACAACACCGTCTCGTGCGCCTGGACCCGATCCATTAGGTCGTGAAACGACAAGGCTTGTCCGGGCGTTAGGCAGCTACTGACCCGCACTGACACGGGGTGTAGGGGTAGGAGGCCCCTCAACAGCTGAGTGGTGCGTAGTCCGTTGGCTTCTATCCTTGGCAACACGCCTTTCCTCACCAGATTCCAGAGGTCCAAGTGTAGTCGCCTGAGAAAATCGAACACCATTTCCCCTTCCTTCTGGGCTAACGCATGGAATTTGGCCATCAAAGCATACGTGTCCACCGGGGCTCCATACGCCTTTGTCAGGCAATAGATGAGATCTGCCGCATCAGCTTCCGGATTGTCATCTCGGTAGTAGTGCACCATGTGGGACGCGGGGGGCCGTAAGCACTCAACAATGCGCTGCCTGCGGACCGCGTCCGTGCAGGTCCATTCAGGCAGTACCTGTTCGGTATGATCCAGCCAGTCCTCTATCCCTACTTCCCCTTGGGGCGTGAGTTTCTCACCGGAGAAGGCCTTTAACTTCCTGTACTGGAGCGACTGGGTGGTGTTGTGGAGAGCGGCGGCTATGGCGGGAAGAGAGGTGTCTCCCGGTAAGCTATCCCCGACTGCGGGGTAAGTGTCCAGTCTTGATAAGCTAAGTCGGTTGAGGCCAGACCGCAGGCCGGACGGGGTGGATGAGGAGCCTAGGCTCAGGGCTGCCGGCCAGCGAGGGTGCAGGCCACGGTCAGGGGAGGGGTCGGGGCCTCCGGTCGCGGCACCTATGGCGGGTGTATACTCTCTCTGTGGGGTGGAGGTGGCCAGGGGCGCAGGGGCGTCCGCCTGGACTATGGGGCAGCGCACCCCCGGGGCCTCGGGAAGTAGCAGTATACGGGGCAAAGCCTCGGGGCATATATCTTGTTCAGTGGCATACAAGACCCGGCGCCAGGCCTGTTCGTGGTCATAGAAATGGTCTTGTACTTGGGCATTGTCCAGGAGCGGAAGCTTTCGGACCTGCTCGGTCACTGTGCCTAACGAGATCGTGGCGGGGACATGGCCCAGCGCGAAAACACGGTTCAAGGGAATCCCGCGCCGCTGGGCCCACTTGCGCACCTCGAGCGCCGAGGGCACCGACATGATGTGGGTTGGTTGCACAATAGAGACAAAAGTGGGGCACCCCAGGTCTGAAATCTCTCAGCAGCGCCTCCAAATGTAACCCTTTTTGTGCCTGCATGCACTAAGTAGCTACGGGTGTTGCATGTACCTGTGGCTTCAGGAGCTCTGAGCCTCCGCTAATTGGGAGCCTGGGGAAATACCCTTACTTATCACGGTGCAGCGCCTCCACTTGCCTAGGATCCCCATAATAGAGAATATACCCTAAGCAAGAACATAACAACCATATTGTGCAACAGCAACCTTTTATGTATTATGCATACTGAACGGAATAAATGCAGAATATATATATTAACGGTACACACAAACACAGTGGCTCGGCCACACCTTATCAGGAATAATGTTCTGTACACAGGTGGCTCTGCCACTCTCCCTAGGAGTATGTCCTATAACCAGTATCTGTATTGTACCATATGGATCACACGAATGTCCCAATTAGTTAGTGGGAGGCGGGATCAGCGCCTGTTGACCGGTGTAGGTGCACTTGTAGACAATGATACCTTCCGGTCACTGCGATGACCGTCACACTCCACACAGGGTCCTTAGCGTGATTCCAGCCTTTCGCTGACACTCCGTTATGCTGCGCCGTCTGTATCCAATCCAAGATGGCGACCGCAGCTCCGCAGCTCCGCAGCTCTGCAGCTCAAACCGCACTAAAGGGAAACGTCCCTAACCGCTATGGCCGTCCCTACAAAACGGCACCCTACGATGACAGGGGAAATGCTCCTCGGGCCTGGGAAAATGTCTCTCACCTAAGCGGGAAGGTCACTGACCCTCCGCTCTCGCACACGAGGTTCCGCCAACCTCCTCCTTCACCTCCCTCTCGTGTCTCACCCACCGCCCACACGCATCCGGTTCCTCTCTCCAGAGTCTCGCACCCGATTGGTCCTCAGCCTCAGCTGACTCTCTCACAGTTCGGAGTTCAAAGTGCAACCCCCAAAGTCCCTCCAGATTGGTTGCCGTTCGCGCGCTTTTCCTCGCGCATGCGCAGCCTGACTCTTACTCTATGAACCTTACTGGCAAAAGAACAGTATGGCGCTTCCTATGTCAGTGACAGCGCGGAACCTTACATACACATGTATACACATCCTTACATATATATATATATATTTATATATATATATATATATATATATATATATATATATATATATTATATATATATATATATATATATATATATATATATTTATATTTCTATATATTGTATATATGATGTGGTGGGTTCTGAGGTTAGAGCTTGCAGGGACTGTGTGCTCATTCATTTTAATTTTCAACTGGTTTCCGTTGTTTGGAGGTTGGTGGCACCTCCTCCGTGGGTTTAAGCTTACCCTTCCCCACTTTTGAAGTAGCAGGTTTTTACATGTACCTGCGCAGGCCAGGTCTATTGAGACCATTCTCCCTCAACTGCAGAGGTAAATGAGAATTTTCACAGCTACTGTATTGTTATGACCTGCATACTAGTCATGCCCTGATGTGGCTGAAGGCTTATAATGATTTGGCCAGAGTTTAACTAAATGACCCTTACCCATGCGAATACTAACATTTAAGTATCTTGTCACATTGGAGGTTGCATTGGGTATTTTCGTCTTTTGTTGTATACATTTGGCCACACTCAGTAGCACTCCTTTTGACACAAATATATATAGATATATATATATACAGTGCTTGACAAATCACCCACAAATCTACTCGCCGAACAAAAAATCTACTCGCCACCTAGTCCCGCCCCAACCCCGCCTTTAGTCCCGCCCCTAGTCCCGCCCCCAACCCCGCCTCTAATCCCGCCCCCAGCCCCGCATTTAAAAAAACCATAAATTGAATAAATTCTTAGTAAGAACATTCGTTTTTGACATAAGTTTATTTATTGTATTACATTATACTACAATTAGTCCTTGTGTATAAATGTCAAATCTAGAAAAAAAGCCAGATGTGAATGACTAGTTTCCTGAACCCCTTAACCAGTGTCTGGACGTCCCCACTTCACAATATTTAAAGCAGCAATCCCGCCTGGGATCTTACCTGATCTGCAGTCCGTCAATGTCCAGGTACCCTCATTCCCGCAATGTTATACATTGGAGGGGATGTGTTCCCTACCTGTCTTCTGGGTTAGGGGGGGTTCCGATGTCTCCCGTGTGAAGCTTGAGTCAGATCTGGAAGAAAGCAGTATAGGTTATTTCGGTGTAGTGTAGGGCAGTTAAGATATACAGGGTAAATAAGATATCCAGATCCAGATTGTGAGACAGAGAGACGGTGAGAGAGATGGAGAGAGAGGGTGAAAGAGACGGAGAGAGAGGGTGAGAGAGACGGAGAGAGAGGGTGAGAGAGACGAAGAGAGAGGGTGAGAGAGACGGAGAGAGAGGGTGAGAGAGACGGAGAGAGAGGGTGAGAGAGACGGAGAGAGAAGGTGAGAGAGACGGAGAGAGAAGGTGAGAGAGACAGAGAGAGTGTGAGAGAGACGGAGAGAGTGTGAGAGAGACGGAGGGTGAGAGACAGAGAGAGGGTGACTGTGGGGGGATGGGGTGACTGGGTGGGGTGATTGGGGGTGTGGGGTGACTGGGTGGGGTGATTGGGGGTGTGGGGTGACTGGGTGGGGTGATTGATTGGGGGGTGGGGTGATTGATTGGGGGGTGGGGGTGATTCGGGGGTGGGGTGATTGGGGGGGTGGGGTGATTGTGGGGGTGGGGTGATTGGGGGGGGTGGGGTGATGGGATGTCTGACTTGGTGGGGATTACTGACTGTCTGACTGGGTGGGATGACTGGGCAGGGGGGTGGGATGACAGACTATGACTGACTTTTGACTGACTGGGTGGGGGGGTGACTGACTTTTGACTGACTGGGTGGGGGGGGGGTGACTGACTTTTGACTGACTGGGTGGGGGGGGATGACTGACTGGGTGGGGGGTGACTGGGTACCTCTGGTGTCCTACACGTTCTCTCTCTCTCATACACACACACACACACATACACACTCTCTCATACCCATACACACACTCTCTCATACCCATACACACACTCTCTCATTCCCATACACTCTCTCCCTCTCTCTCGTATACCCTTCTCTCTTTCTCCCATACCCCTCTCTCTCTCTCTCTCTCTCTACCATACCCCCCCTCTCTCTCTCTCTCTCTCTCTCTCTCTCTCCCATACCCCTCTCTCTCTCTCTCTCTCTCTCTGTCCCATACCCTCTCTCTCTCTCTCTCCCATACCCCTCTCTCTCTCCCATACCTCTCTCTCTCTCTCTCTCCCATACCGCACGAGAAACACCCTGCTACTACCTCCCGCCCCGCGTGGGCAGCGGGAGCACCGGAGGGAGGGGAGAGAG